>NC_135855.1:28470466-28495466 GCF_031162955.1 Sander vitreus
GTCATTGGTTGGTCAGAAGAGGAGAGGGACACAGAGAGAAAGCAGAAACAACGTATCAGAGTTAGAAGGGCGTCGGAAGCAAGAAAGAAGCTGGATGTGTGGATCAGGAGGACGAATAAAGACTAAATGAAAGAAAGGGTTTGATCAGGAGCTTAAGTCAATAGGTACGCATGTTACTGTAATGTATGGCTGCATATATTCTAACCTCAGATTCATGGGCGTAAATCTGATCTAACAGTAGGGGGGGACAATAAACATAAAATTTCGGAAGAGCAATTTATGAAGAGGACACAAATAATACAGCCACAATTATACTCGTAGAGGACATGTGTACACAGAGGAAAGCCTTAATACTATCATTAGTGTAGCATGGAGACTGTACCATTATCCTTCTTTTCAGCGTTTCTCTTGATTCAATGCAAAAGCTGACTAAATTGACCAAAATATTCTTCTTTAAAACCATGTATTTCTTTTAAAACTGTTTCAAATTGTTTGGCTTCAGATCTTTTACAGATTGTAAACATGTCTCTTCAAGCAGGTATCTTCCCACAGGCATTAAAAACTGCAGTAATCAAGCCACTCTTAAAAAAAAAAAACCTAGATACGTCACTAATGGAAAACTACAGACCTATATCAAACCTCCCATTTTTAAGTAAAGTTATTGAAAAAGCGGTTTTTCAACAAATAAACCTTTTATTGCCAAAAAATTAACGATTAAAAGTCGACGCCCATCTTCAATCAACAACGTTAAAAACAACAGACAAAACAAGAAATCTTGGCATAATTATGGACTCTGACCTGAAGTTTAACAGCCACATTAGGTCAGTAACTAAATCTGCCTACTATCACCTCAAAAATATAGCAAGGGTAAAAGGACTTATGTGCCAACAGGATTTGGAAAAACTTATCCATGCTTTCATCTTCAGTAGACTTGACTACTGCAATGGTGTCTTTACAGGTATTCCTAAAAAGTCTATTAAACAGCTACAGCTGATACAGAACGCTGCTGCACGAGTCCTTACCAACACCAAGAAAATAGAACACATCACTCCAGTTCTGAAGTCCTTACATTGGCTTCCTGTGCACCAAAGAATAGATTTCAAAATACTCTTGTTAGTTTATAAGTCACTTAACGGTATAGGACCAATTTACCTTTCAAATCTGCTACTACACTACGAGCCGCAGAGATCTTTGAGATCATCAGGGACAGGTCTGCTTGCCATCCCCAGAGTTGGAACAAAAAAGGGGGAAGCTGCGTTCAGCTTCTATGGTCCGTACATCTGGAATAAACTACCACTAAACTGTAGATCGGCACCTACGCTCAACTCTTTTAAATCAAGGCTGAAGACCTTTCTTTTCGATACTGCTTTTGTTTAAATTTTACTATTTCACAATTGTATTCTTTTATTCCTGTATTTAATCTGTTTTTGACTGTTTTAATTTTGTATGAAATGCTTTTAATGTTGTATTAACTAGTTTTAATTTTGTATTAATTTGTATTGATTTTTAACTGTGTTTACTGTTTTATTGTTTTATGTAAAGCACATTGAATTGCACCGCTGCTGAAATGTGCTATATAAATAAATTTGCCTTGCATTGCCTTTAAGTTGTTTACAATCAAGCCACAAAAATACCTTAAACATAATGACTTATTTTAAAGAGTGTCCCCATATAAAAGAAATACAATGCTTTTGTACACTTGTTAAATTAGCTGATCATAATGTAAATTAGTGAGCCACTGGTAAAGCTCATCTGCTAACCCTGACGGCCACACACCTCCAAAAATATGAACTAAGCTCAACACACTTACCTGAGACTTTACACCTGACTGTCCCTGGTCTCCCTGTTCCTCAGGTCTTTCTATCTCCTCTCCCAGTGACATAGTGACGTTAGTATTTCCATAAGCACCCATTCTTATAAAGATGTTACAAAATTGTCTTGATATGAGGACTTAACGTACTTACTTGGCGTTTTGGTGTAAGCCTACTGAAAAAGGATCTTATGTCTGTTTTTCTTTTCTCTTGTCATTTTATCTGGGCAACAACAACACAAATCTTTAACGTCAGATGTCTAAATATGAGTTCATAGGTTCACCATGCGGTCATATTATAATTATGAAATGATCCATACGTCCTCCACATAAATATTAGGTTTCTTCTGGGACAGAGGATATATATTTAACTGATCTGCCACTTAACTTCATATTGAGCAAAACACAACTGTAGATCTTCAATATTAACCCTAATGTCAGTTCACACACATAACGTTAGGCTTATCGCCGTGGTAACGTTAGTTGTAGTGGGTGCATTTCTATCCAACAAGCTATTAAACAAGCTAGGCTACATTATATTACACTAACATAGCGAACATTTTGTCATGACTAATTCATTAATTACTCAGCATCATTTCTATTTGAGAAAAGAAAAACTTCATCCGATGTTTAATGTGAATAAAACAGCCTTGAACCGCTTACTTACTACATTCCTGTCACTACCCGATGAGAATGTGAGTCGAGTGCAGATCCTGACGTACAGCAGGCAGTGGACCAAACCACTGTGAGGCAAGGGAGGGGGAACTCAAAATGTTTCTAAACTTAAAAAGCATTTTTTGGGGTTTGTATTGTTTTACTACTTACACAGATATTTTAAGTATACATCATTATGTTATTTACAATACACAGCATTGTTTTATTGATATTTCTAGGGGGGGACAACCCTTAGAGGGGGGGGGGTCCTGACACCCCCGACCCCCCTGGGATTTACGCTCAGGGATTTGCTCAGATTCAAACTAAATTCAGCGAGAAATTAATTAAAATTTGATGCAGGTATCAAAAAGCGATTTTGGGCAAACATCTGTTTCCCATGTCTGTACTGTAGCATCACTAGTTTTATTACTGACTATAGCGCGCACACTTTTCCCCAATCACACACAAACTCTCACATGCAGACTCTCAATTTTTCACTTTCTCTTTTCCTTATACCTAAAAGACCCAGTGCTGTGCTGAGCTCACTTTATAAAGAGCCCTCTCTAACTACCTCATCTATTTTCCACCAAATTAACTCTCTCTCAGCACTGATTAATGATCAAATCTAAATGAATCAAATTAAAAATTGAAAATTATATTTCCAAAGCCCACAAAAACGAGACAGGAGGAGGCTAGTGGGAGAGCGAGAGTGCTCTACCTCCTCTTAACAAATGAGCCTTCAAGTCATAAAGTATGGGCAGGAGAGGAGAGGAGAGGAGAGGAGAGGAGGGAAGGAATGAGGAGAGGAGAGGAGAGGAGAGGAAAAGGGTCAGGGGAGAGAAAATGTAAGAATGAGAAAAAATTTAAAATGGAATGTGGAAAAAGAAGAGGCAAGGGAAGAAGTAACTACTTTAACAGGGAATGGGTAAGAAATGGAATAAAAAGGCGAGATAAAAAAAATATATTTTGATAATAAGTGATAAAAAGCATGAAAGGAAGTGTAGATAAAAAAGAGAACAGAGGAGAGAGGAGTAGAGCACAGGTTGTGAAATAAGAGGAGAAGGGAAGGGCTAAGTAATGGATGGGCTGGTAAACAAAAGAAGAAAGAGAATGAGAAAAAAAAAGAAATGAAATGAGAGTGAAAAGGAGGGATGAAGTGAAGGCTAATAAAAGAAAATTAGATAGGACAAGAATAATGAGAGAAAGATCCATGAATGAAAAGACAAAATCCACAGAGGTTATACGCCTTAATTATGTGCTTTAATTATTATGTCAACTAACAGTACACCTCTACACAGTTTACTTCTCTGACACACACACACACACACACACACACACACACACACACACACACACACACACACACACACACACACACACACACACACAGTGACAGTGATGAAGGTGAATCTTTCCTATCGTGGGAATATTGCTATCTGTCAATAGCACGATCTGCACTGATCACATCAGCATAGATTTTACACTGCACTGGCGTTACTCTGTGTCAGCGCACGTGTGTGTGTGTGTTTGAACAATTGAGGGATTGCGAGTAAAATGCCTTTGACACCTAAAGTGCTTCTGAAGAGGGAACCGTCGAGCATGGAGAGAGAAATGTAGAAGAGAGAGGAAAAGAGAAAACAGAAGACATGGGGAAAGACACAAAATGGATTGATTTCAGATGGTCAATGATATGATAAGAGAATGAGAGGATGAAAGAGGGCGAAAACAGGAGTGAGGGATAGAGTGGAGAAAGCAGTAGGAAGACAAATAGAAGGACTGTTGGTGGTGTTGATGACAGCAAAGAGAAAGAAGGATGACAAAAAGCACAAGCGGAAGAGAACATTTAAAGAGGCAGAGATGAGGAGAGGAAGGAGAGAGTAGTTTTATGGTAATTGAAGTTTAACAGGGTTGAAGTCACTCTTCCACCTTAGACCAGGTTATCACCTTATGTTTTTGTGTGTGTGTATTTGTGAGTGTGTGTGTGAAACCGCAGTGTTGATGTAATAACATAAATGGTTTTCCTATGTGGGTTTAACAACTGATGGGCGAGTAGATTGGGTAAGACAACAGACCCATTTAAATCTAATGTGTGTTTGCGTGCTTGTGTCTATGAATCGTCTGCATGTGACGAAGAAGTAGAAATAACAAGAGAAAGAAACATATCTGCATATATAGCTACAGGAATACCAGAATATGGATTATTTTGTGGTGTTCAGACCACTGTCAGAGTCAAGATAATTTCATAATTGTTGTCGGTGAAGGTTTTTATGCTCAAATAAAAAAAAAGGACACTAAAGAACTCAAAGAAAGCAATAAAAAAAGGAGGGGTAGAGGGGAGGTTAAGAGGAAAGTGTATGTAGTGTCATGCAGTGACGTTGTTTAGACTAGAAAAGATCAGAACAGCACTGCCTTAGGCAGCGGGCAGGTGGCTGTCACTAGTGTGTGAATATGTGTGTGTGTGTGTATGTGTGTTTGTGTGAATATGGGCATGTGTGTGAGACCATGTGAGGTCTCTAAAAAATGTTGCCCTTTTTCTTTGAAGGCTGTGTATACACCAACATGAGGGTAATTATATTAAGCTTCAAGCTACACTTTAATTTCTTACATTTCTTTAATTAAATATTTATATAAATATTTATTCTTTTTTTTATTAACAATCAAAAGTCTTAGTTTTTTATAATAGTTGTGACACATGAGAGTGTTTTTATGGAATTTGTGTGAGGGTTGGATAAAACCGTTGTTGTTGTTGTGAGCTGTCAAATGCAACTGAAAACAACAGCTACATTTTGCTTTCTATTACATAAATTGCATTTCCAAAACAGTCTTTCTGCCTCATCTCCTCAGCTCTCTAGACAAACAAAAAGAAAGTGAATGTGAAAGAGAACGGACCACTTAGGCAGATCTTTCGTCGCAGTATTTCCATTATCGCTCCTTTCTAGCTGGGATGCAACCAGATGCCAGTCACATACACAAACACTCACTCAGGACAGACGCTACAGGGCCACATTTAGCTACAAGTTTCCCATGGGGAACACCAGACGCCACCAGTTGTCTGGCGCTCTCCTCTTGTCTGCTCCCCTCTCTCCATCACTCGTTCTTTCCCCACTTTTTATCGTCTACTTTCATTCTTTCCTGCCATGTATTTTCTGCTTGTACTATTCATTTACCAATTATCCAATCATATTGACCCACAAAATGTGTTTTCTTTGCCATTTCATTTTCTTTCTTTTTTTTTTTTTTTACCTTTTTAATCATAGATATCTTTTAGGAAATATGTCCTTTATAAGAGACAAATTGTCTTATGTGTTTTGTATGTGAACATGTGTCGGCCAGCCGTCTTGATTGTTGTGTCTATGACTGAATGTGTGTGCGGCAATAAGATTGGATAGCAGCAGTCAGGACTGTTGAGCTATGAAGAGAGTTATGATGCATACTGCCAGCTGTTTGTAGACACCATACACACACCAACACTCACACAGACTGAGGCCTTCCACCCGATCTCACTCATTAGGTCTTAGAGGCCGTGGGGAGCATGGCCAAAGTTGGCACGAGCTGTTGTGTGCATGTGTGGGGCAGTGTGCCAACGTTTATATTTGCAGTCCGTGGAATGTCTCTCTAGTAGTCTACCATCTGAATCCAGCTGGCCGTTTACGGCAATATAGAGACGAAGGCTTTCGTTTTGGAACCAACACATTCTGTCTGTTTAACCATGATTCATCAGACGTGCCATCATCAAAGCTGCTATGTTGTAAGGGAGCAAATATGACCAAATGTACAATGTACATGCATGCTGAATATTGCTGGCTCCTGGTCTGTGTGCCTCTGCCAAAGACTTTCATGTTCGAATGTCTGATCTGTGTTTTGTATTCTATTCATGCCAATTGTACGCATTACTGCTGAATTTGAATGCATTATGTCTGTCTTGCTTTGCCAGTTGTGTACAAATAACTGTGACAGCTACAGCGTTATTATGTTTGCTTGTTTTTTAACTTGTCAAATAAATTATGAAATGTATTTTCTGAGGTAAGAATTTGTTAAAAAAATCACTTAAACCCTCTCCAGTTTTATTGCGTTTCATCAAACCTTTTACCTGCAATACAGTAATACCCCTTTATTCTCACTCCCCCCTCCCCTCTCTCTAGGCAGATTTAAGCCCCGCCCCTGTGACCTTTCGGTCTTCAGCTGACGCATCATTATGACCTCATTAAAAATGGACAGACAGCCATTGCCAGAGGGGAAGTTCTCTTAATATAGTCAGGCCTTTTAATTGCCATGCTCCAGAAATTAGCTGCTACATATTGGTGGGTGGGTGCCCCATGTTCATTCCTTCCTTCAGTTTACCCCTTACTCGTTTACTCTTCTCTTCTCCTCTCCTCTCCTCTCCTCTCCTCTCCTCTCCTCTCCTCTCCTCTCCTCTGGGTGAGAAACATTCAATATTCCACAGGTATGTGTGTGTGTTTGCGTGTGTCTTCACATGACCAGGTGTGTGTTTAAGAGATCATGTAAAGAAAAGGCTCCAATCTGAGTTGGTTTACTGACCCTCTGGCCTCTTGTTCTCCCCTCTCTTTCCGTCACACACACACACACACACACACACACACACACACACACACACACACACACACACACACACACACACACACACACTTCCTTGCTGCCTCACTTGCTCTTGCTCTTCATCTCACCCTATCTGTCTCCCACAGCGACAAAGCTAATTTGAGGAAGATCTTGCCCTAAGGGGTAAACTATAGCATCTACACACACACCCACACACACACACACACACACACACACACACACACACACACACACACACACACACACACACACACACACACACACACACACACACACACACACACACACAGACACACACACAAAAACACACACGCACGCACGCACGCACACACACACACACACACACACACACACACACACACACACACACACACACACACACACACACTCTACTTCATGTCCTCCACCCCACTCCCACTTCACCCTTACCACTTTATCTTCACCTTTCTCCCGTGAGCTAGCCCCTGACAACCACAGTTAGCTCTGATGCTAACTGATCTAGCCACTTACCATTATCATCTATGCAATTCTGCTGCAACGATGCGTACACCCAGAAGGGTGTACATGAAACACAGTAGGCAATGTTTTTAAATAGTGTGTGTGCAAAGGATTGTTAGTTGAGAGTGATAAAATGTTTAACCAGGTAGAATTACAATTGCTTTGTCATTCTGTACATTGCTCTTTACAAATATGTATGTTGTTATCAGTCCAGACAAGGTCTTTGTTTATATTTTAGCTATGTTAATTTTTCTTTATGAGTAATGTTTCAGTTCAGTTGAGTCCTCTCCAGTGACACCACTGCATTACAATGGGTTTGAGTCAGGGTTTCTATTTTAGAATAATAATTCAATTGGAGGATGAAGTATATGCACTAGTTTAAAAAAAAATAACAATATGTATATTATATATTATAAACTAATATCTCCAGCAGAATAAAGCAAATATAGTTCTTGATCTGTGTCCTACATCAAAAAAAGTGAAAATTAGAAAATATAAGAAAATGGATGTATCACTTCTCTAAATGACCCTTATTCATATGTAGAGCGGGACCTCCTGTATTAAATTCCCACCCACCACAACAAATGAGGTGGCTGTGGTCTGTCATGTTGATGTATGTATATGTAGGACTAGGTATGTGTGTGTGTGTGTGTGTGTGTGTGTGTGTGAGTGTGTGTGTGTGTGTGCACGATATATGTGTGTGGAGCATAGGCTGTATAAAAGGAAGCAGGGAAGCAGCGGAAACAAAAGGCAGCATGGTTCTGCTCTTGTGGGCAGACCACATCCTTAAGAATAAAAAAATCAATAGCATGTCTACCTCTCTTGTTCACATTTATACTCTCAGTTAAAATGTATTTAAAAGTGTTAAAAGGAAATGATGACAGAATTTTTTTTTTGGGGAGTTTATTGGATGAGGTTTCTGTGTCCAGTAGGAGGATGCAGCCTGAGCTGTGTGAACTGTTGGAGCTACCAATGATGCATGCACTTACACACGTGTGGGTATTTGTGGCCAAATACACATTTGAGAGACAAAACATGCGATGAGACATGGGTTCTGCCTATGTCAGATCCACTGGGAGAACAAACGCTACGACAGCAGCTTGTTGGGAGTGTGTGTGTGCGTCTATGTGTGTATAAAAGAGAGAGAGAGAGAGAGAGAGAGAGAGAGAGAGAGAGACGAGAGAGAGAGAGAGAGAGAGAGAGACAGAGAGAGAGACAGAGAGAGAGAGAGAGAGAGAGAGAGAGAGAGATGAGTGTTTGCAGTGAAGTAAAACTGGGGCTGCTGGAGGCAGTTATATTTATGAATTGTGTTTAAGTTTAAGTGTCTGAAGCTCTAATGCATCTTCATTTTACCTTACCATTTACAACATTTTGCAAAGTGAAGAGAGAGACTTTTTTAAATTTAGATTACTGAAAGTTTTACTGTAAACTGTAATCTTGTTTTTCAAGCATGTCATAGTTTTTGTTTGCAAATGTATATTTTATGTAGTCTATTACAGTCTTTTGTTTTGTGTTGTTCATGCTGTATATGTTTTTATAATTTCATTCTAACAATTGTGGGAAATGTGATATCAGGCATGTGGAGTTTTCAACCCATAGAATATTTTTATCAACAGCTTGTGAGGTTAATAAAATGTCCATGTTTTAGTTTTTTATTACAATTGTTCTGGTTTTCACATAACAATGTAAGTGGGTGAGAAGCTGCAGGTATGGATGGGTGTCATGGTGCCAACAGGATGGAAAGAACAGCGATTGAAGAGGAGAATGGATGGACGAAAGGCACAAGAGAAGGAAAAGAAACAGTACAGTAATACTGAGTGGGAGCACTGGAGGGAGAGATGAAGACAGGAATGGATGGCGAGAGGGCTAGCAGGCGTCGGCAGAGGCACGCTCCCTGACCACTGTAAGGAAGGGGGCGTAGGCCAGGTCTCCCATCAATTACAACCTTGACCCTCCTCTCTTCTCCTTTCTCTTTCTCTCTCTCTTTCTCACACACACACACACACACACACACACACACACACACACACACACACACACACACACACACACACACACACACACACACACACACACACACACACTTTCTGCTTCGTTCAACCATCCTCCCCCTGCCTCTCATCCTCCCCTGGTCCCTCTCCTCTGCTCCTATAAATCAATCGCTTCTCTCTTTGTCCCTCCCCCAAGCTTTCTCCCCCCTCCCACTATGCCTCTCTCCTCTTCATCCCTCGCCACTCCTCTCCCTCTTTTCATCTTTGGAAGTGCAGTGGGAGTAGAAAGGTCAGAGGTCGGCAGACAAGAGAGAGAGAAAGAGGCAGAGGCAATGAGGGAGTGTGAAAATGAGAGAGTGAGTGTATTTAATCAAAGTGGTGTGGGGGCAGATAATATCTCTTGTTTATATTTTTTTTTCACCGTTCTTCACCACTGAACAACTGCTGAGTGTGAGTGTTGCGATTATCCTGTAGAGTTCTATGTTTATCTCATTTAGCTAAGACAAGGATGTGGGACTTTTTGTGTGCAAATTCCCTCAGAAACTATTGCACATAACTTGTGTATGAGCAAGTGAGAAGTGAACATACACAGTGACAGAAGAGAAGAGTGATGGTGAGAAAAAGCTGACACAAGTATTAGGATACAAAAAGACTTAAAGTCGTAAGATGGACATGGGCAAACAGGAGCGACATAATGCCAATAAAAATAGATTACAATATACTGTATATAAAATGAGTATTAACAAATTATTTGAAGTGTTACATGTAGCATTGTTTAACATCAATAAATCATTGTCATACTTTGGTGTATGTGGGTGTATGTTTACCGTAAACCAATGACACCATGTTTGACGGTTGGCCTGTATTTATGACATTGGTTGTTCTTGTGTTCCTCAATCTTAAGACCACAATTTTGCCCTAAAGGGATAATGGTCTTCTGATTATGCAAAATGTTGTATTAAGGCTTGTAGAAGTTGCTATTCCTATCAGAATTGGACTCTATTAACCAAATAAATAAACATATTTAATAGGCTATAAAATGCTACATGTAGCACAGTTAACAGAGAAAGATAAGGAAGAGACCTTTTCCCTTACCCTCCCTCAGCATGCCCACAGTCAGACACTTCATGAAGCGGCAGGCCTGGCACGACTTGCGTCTCCTCTTGGTGATCTCACACTCGTTGGTGGCTGGACAGCTGTACTCTATGTTGCCTGTATGTAAACATGTTGGAGGAAGAGAGAAAAAGGGTTTCATTTCAGATGGATACTTCAACAGACAGGTAGGCAGACAACCTTTTAGACACATCCTGCTGCACAAAGACAAAGATATTTTTTTTTAAAATGTATGTTTTCATTTTGACTAATCAATGGACAGAGAGTTGTAGATGGACATACAGACACACACATAAAATAAAACTTCATGAAAATTGACTCAGCTACCTTGGTCTTGATATTTGACTTTAAGATGTCCCTTTGTTGGCATGGTGACCCTATAGTATACATTAAAGAGCAAGTACTGAAACCAAATTATTTTAAACTGACCACTATAAACAGACAATCTAATTTCCTGTGATTTGAGTTTGTGTGTATGGCTATTGTATTATCAATATAGGCTGTTAATGCAATGTGTCAGTGACTCATTGATACCTCATAAAGTTATCACTTTGTTTAAAAAACTGACAGAAAACAGTGTAATTGTGTATATATTGTGTGTGTGTGTGTGTGTGTGTGTGTGTGTGTGTATATGTGTGTGTGTGTGTGTGTGTGTGTGTGTGCGTGTGTTACATGAGTATACATGTGCATGTGTAATGGCTCAAGCAAGCTGAGGTCGCGTGACTAGCTGCAGTTCAATCACAGTAACACTGATGCAGAGCTGAGGCTAAGATTATTAGCCGATGTAAGTCTATTAACTTCACAACCCTCGCCAACAAAAACATCACCCTAAGTGTGTTAGAGGCTAATACCACTTTTACCTTTAAATGTCCACAGCCTAACTATTTCTTCCCCACTTTATCCGTCTTTTTCTACATCTTCCTACTTATATATTGTCACGTCCCGTCTTTGCTATTTTTTTACACTTTGTATGTTACTACATGTATAAATGAGACCTATTTCTACTGTGGCTCCTGCCTTTCTCCCCTTTTTGTTGTACTCTGTTTCATTCTATTGTTTTGTTTTCTCATTTTCAGCTTCAATCTCCCTCCAGTTCTGCTCATTTCCTCCACTTAGTAATTTCCTTCCACCCAGTTCAAAGCAAAGCACAGTTATGGATTTGTTAGGACAGTTTGGACTATTGCAGAATTGCACAAACAGGTTTCTTTGTTCAGGAAGGTTTATTTATCTATAGTTTGAACTGTGTTGAGATGTGAACCCCCAAAAACACTTTGTTCACTTCCTACTGGGCCCACCTGACAACTACAGTACATCAGCAAGCCAATGCATCTCCCACTGAAACAGAGTAAACAGTGATTACTATTGACTGCTGCTGTGAAGAGGATGTTTTCTCATTACTGGGCTGATTAAGGGGGCTAGTTAGCTTTGGAAAAGGCTAAATGCACGAACCCTTTCTAATGGGTAACAAGATGCTCATTAATTGGCCTTGTTAGTTAAAGTAAAGGCTAAACATGCTAAATGCTGGGGGACTCTTACAGTCTAATGGACACTACTAATGGGACAAGTTAGCTTAACCCAACCTTAACATGCTGATGATACAGGAAATTGCAGATTAATTCAGCAATTAAGAGGGACACTTACCTAGCACTAAGTGCTAATGACACAGAATCTGCGTGGGTTAATGGGTGGTCAGTAAAAGGCCTTGTTAGTACAAGGCTAAACAGGAAAGTGCTGCTAAATGGATAAAGTAAAGTAAAGAGCCACTTATATATGGCTGGTAGCACCAAGGCTAAATGTGTTAAACCTCTCACTGAGACATTTTAACATCTATACATGCTGAGTGCCACTGTGGGAGTAGGTGTCAATAGATGATAATGATGACGCATATTATTTGCAGATTAAATAGACACCTGTGACAGAAATAACAATGTTTGTGAAACTTGAATTTACAATATCTCAGGTCAACAGTAATTAGTACCTGAACTGGAAGTGCAGTATACTTGAATACTAGCACATTTTTATAAAAGGACCTTGATATTATAGATTGTACATGTTCAAAAAAGGGTATGTACTGTAGGACTATGTAACCTATGTGCCATCTTGCTTTAGGGTTGGGGTATAAGGTAGGAATTAGAAAAGAAGGGTTTACATCAGAATGTCATTGCTCTCTCGGTGTGTGTCTGTCTTTATGTGTCTTATTGTGCACTGAGGTGGGCTTAGATTAGAGAGGTTCTTTGAAGCTCTTATGTATGCCGTGTGAGTTTGTGTGTGTGTGTGTGTGTGTGTGTGTGTGTGTGTGTGTGTGTGTGTGAGGGGGATATATGAGGGCCTCAAATCCCCTGCAATCTCCTTTGAGATGTGCGTGTATGTCCACCTGCTGCATGACAATTGACCACCATTGTACAGACTGCCTATGAATGTTAGTGTGTGAGCTGTCTTTGTTTTCACCTCTCCTGATGTTACACATCAAACTTTGTCTTGACATAAGTTCAGCCTCTCTCTCTTCACTTCCTTTTTCTTAGCACCTTGGCTTATGGATATTTTTCATAGTTCAGCTATTGAATAATTTGTTTATTTTCTTTAAGGCAGTATGAACAGAACTCCCATGTTTGATGGTCCCTCAGCTTCATCTACTTTTCTTCTTCTCTCTTGCTATCTTCATCTTCCCATTTCATCGCCCTCTCCCTTGCTCTCCCACACTTTGTCCTCCTCCTTACTCCCCTTTATCCCTCTCTTTCTCAATAAGGGAGTGATAGATGCAGGTTGTCAGGTGTCGCTGGACTGACGCCACAGAAACAGCAGCTGCCAGAGCCACTTCCTCCATGCTGTGACATATACACGCGAGCACACACACACACACACACACACACACACACACACACACACACACACACACACACACACACACACACACACACACACACACACACACACACACCAACACATACCACTAATTCCTTCCTACAACCAATGTGCCCAGTCTACCCCTTCCCCTTCTCTCCTCTTTCTCTCATTCCTTGTTTCAACTTGTTGTTTATTCAAACTAGTATACACATCTCCTCTCCTCTCCTCTCCTCTCCTCTCCTCTCCTCTCCTCTCCTCTCCTCTCCTCTCCTCTCCTCTCCCACCCCATGCTCTCCTCCCTGTCCAGCTGGAGGTGTTTTTTTTGGTGATTACCTGCAGTTTTATTGGCTAATGGGTTGAAACATACCAATATGTCTGCTCCTGCCCATCTGAGGCTGGCCCTGCTTTCCAGCCAAGATACACACACTAACACACAAACGTGCATATGTGCACAGACGTACACATAGACCTGCGCTGATTTACACGGATGAGCCCAGGCCCACAAGCCCACACACAGACACACGGGGCAACACACACCCACACTATCTGTGGATGAGTTTGGCTTGTGCGTTAGCCAAAGATAATGTCATGACCCATTTGTTCCAGTGGATCCAGGACTGCACAGTCTGCATTCAAACAACAAAAATTGGTAATACTGTAGCACAAATATTGATTAAAAAAACTTTTTTGTTCATAAATGTGCATTGAGCTCATGATCCCCTTGGTGAGGCCTCCTATCTAGCACACATAAAGGCCCTTGAAGCATGGTCCAATGATAGTGAGCTAGAGATCAATGTGGCAAAGACAAACGAGTTTCTCTTTTGCAAAAAACAAGACGTAACACCAGAGCCAGTTTTATTAAATGGCCTTGCAGTTGAAACTGTGGGAACTTTTAAGTACCTAGGTACAGTTCTTGACAACCATCTGAGTTTTTCAGATAAGACAGACTATATCTTTAAGAAATGCTCACAACGACTCAGTCTCCTTAGAAGACTGAGCTGTCTGGGCGTTAGTGCTCAGATTACTGAGCTAGTATACACCACACATATTGAAAGTGTTTTAACCTTTCATCTCTCTGTTTGGTTTGGCCATTTAAGCTGCAAACTCAAGAACAAGTTTAACAGGATAGTGTCAATGGCCAGCAAAATAGTGGGAAAACCCCCAAAACACCTGACCCAAATATACACTGACAGAATGAGGAAGAAAGCTAGGAAAATCACTGCAGATAGTACACACCCTCTTTCCAGCCAGTTTGAGTTCCTGAAGTCTGGGAGGCGCTTCAGAGTGCCTCTGGCAAAAAGTGTTTTTAAAAAATCCTTTATTCCAAATGCTATCAGTATCCTCAACTAAACCAAGTGACAACATCAAATTGAGCTGCTATTTTAATGAATTTAAGCACATTTATTCTGTTTTATCCTGATATTTTTGTTTTCATATTATTTTTTATACTCAACTATCATGTCTGAGATGTTGTCTGTATGTTTATCTGTCTTGTATGTCTGGTGAGCCAAAGAAAAATTTCCACCCTGGTGGACAATAAAGATTTATTCTATTCTATTCTATTGATAGATTTTCTTGGTAAATTCTAGTTGTGTCTATTCAAGCTTGGAAAATTGCTGGTTTAAGGTTATTGTGAGTAGACAATTAAATGTTTTTTAATAAACATCCAGGAAACTACAGTATAAGGTAATTTTTACCATCAATGCAAAATAATGGCTGTGATTTATTAAGAAATGTATTAGAATTGTCTAAATTTAAAAAAAAGTAGGATTTCCCTTACACTTAATTTTTTTAGAATGTCCCTCCAGTGGCTTCCCATCATTTTGCTCACCAAACTGTTGTATTTCATTACAACCTTTCATGACGACAGTCCTGTGACTAGCTTTGCCAAAGTCTTGACCCCATAACCTTTCATTCTGGCCTTCCTGAGCTGTAACATGTCCACTACAGGTTGAAGGGAAGATTTAAAATGAAAATGAGGAAACGAGAGAGAGGGGACAGGGCATTGCTTTAAATCTATTCAAGGTCATATCCTGAACAAGCTCTGCTGTCAACATGGCATCATATCTATATGTTTGCTGGGCTCTTGGTATTTAATCTGTGACTGTATCCTCACCTATGTAACCTTTAACAAGCCCACAAAATGAAATGAGACATGGTAGAATTGGTCAACTATTACACACTAAGCGATGACAGATGAATTAGGGGTTAAACCTATACACACAGTGATTACAAGGTCATGCGTGTGGCTGTCTATATTCAAGTGTGTTGGTATATATGTGTGGATGTGCTTCAATGAGTTTTCATTTGTGTGTGCGTGTCTCTACCTTTATCTCAGTATGTGTGTTCCAATCTCTTTGTAAGGATTGTACTGTGTCCTGATCTCATCCCATAACAAACACATACAGGTCATCGCTAGGTAGTGGTGACCATCTACTGTAGTGGATGTAAGACTTCCACCCCCCTCACATCTCCCTCTCTCTCTCTCTCTCTCTCTCTCTCTCTCTCTCTGGGGCTTTACTGGGAAAGCTGCTTATCGGAGGCAAAAAAAAGCAGCGACAGATAGGTGGATGGATGGAAAGGCAGATAGATGAATCCTGTCTGATATGACTGACAGACTGTCTGGCTCAATGGATCGATGATGGCTGGCTGGCTGGCTGGCTGACTGGTAGCTTGGTTATTGCAGTAGCATACTGACTGACAAGAGGGCATTCCTGCTGACTAATGGGGGCTATTAGTTACTTTAAAAAACTTGAACAAATCATTAAAGACTAATACTCAAACACAGTCTTCAAGTCTTATCACTTGCTGATTGACTTTCTGACTGGGTTAACCACCATGGTGGTCCTGATATAATATAAATATGAAATTCAATGACTTTTACCTGATTTCCCATACTTAAAAGTGCCTAATTGATCTATGTTTAATGGGTTATCAAAGGCTGGTAATATTATATATTTTTTATTTTTTATTGCCATCAAATCCCATGAAAAGAACAAAACCAACAATGAATGGATCCTACTAACGCCTGATAATATTCATCTGTGCCAGAGACCCTAATTGTTGTCCAAAAAACTATGAAAAACACATTAGTAAGCCAAACTACTGGGTAACACGTTCCTTCTTAATCAACATGGGCAGTGTAGTTTACTTTGAGTCAATCCTACAGTGCCTTTACCATCCTGCAGCTGTAAATACTTGCTAGCGCTCCAAAGCAGTGGCTGAAAATATCTGTAGTCCAAAACCTATGGTGCTTAGCTTTTTACTAAATTAAAGTATATATATATATATATATATATATATATATATATATATATATATATATATATATATATATATATACTTTAATATATATATATTCATGACCTGTTTACGAAGAATTCAGTCTTTAGTAGGAACAAATGGATTTATGGCTGAGTGTCATAAAGTATATAGAGACGGATTAACACACTGTTGGTTTTAGTCCTTTCATGGGAATTGTTTGCACTCACAAAAGTACAGAATATTGGCAGCTTTATGCTACAGTGTTATATGCTAATACATATCTGCTTCAGTTGTGCTTGCTGTGGAATGGAACGTGGAAATCATCATAAAACCCAATGAATTCATCAATCAAGTTGTAGATTGTGTACTGTTGTAGTGCTATATTTGTGAAATTCCATGCACCATGTATTGAATGATTACCCACATATTGTATAGGTTATGTGAAACTAGGATGGATTTGCTATCCTTTGAACAGGGTGGACTAATGAACAAATGGCAGACTTATTGGCTTGCTTTATGGCTAATTGGTTGTGTGTAAGACTGAATTGTCCTTTGCTTACAAAGGTAAAGGATATACCCTTGATTAAGCTAAGTATAAATTGGATATCCACAAAACTGGAGAGACTATCCTAAATACCTTTGCACATCCTGGACTACTTCTAACCCTAACACAAGATGAGCAAAGGATTACTGAGCCTAATTCCTGGTACTCTTCACTCATCATGTGGATTACTGATCTACTCCTTCTTTTCTCTAACCCCTAACCTGAACTCCTGACCCCGAGACATAACCTCTGACCTTCCTGTGATACCACATTATCTCCTAAACAACAGGCTTATAACTAACATGCTTCCTTTAAAGCATAAGCAGCTAGATCTGGGAATGCAAACACTACCTGGAAATTACTCTTTGCTGTTGATGAAGAAGAGGTCAAGGTTGAGGGTGAAAGGGGGGCGTGTCTGGGAGTTGACGTGTATGCATAACCTAATAGGATGTTTATATTTGAGTGTGTGTGTGTGTGTGTGTGAGCACGCATGCATGACAGAAAGAGAAACGTTAAAGGGGAGAGAAAAATAGACTGTGGTGGGTGTCCTAGTGGCTTACTTTGCAGAAACATGTACCACATAAAAATCTGGGTTCACATCTGGCCTGGGGCTTTTATCATATGTCCTGGATCTACCATAATGGCTCAGGTGTATGTGCGTGTGTGACAAATTGTATTTTGTGTGTGTGTCTGTGCATTTAATTTGAAGGGAAAAAAAAGAGTTTATGTTTTAGGTGCTATGTGTACAATATTCCTCTGAAAGGCTGTTCCCCTTTAAGGAGCCCATCAGTTCAATATAAAAAACACTCTTCACCTTTAACTTTTGACCTTGCGTCCTGTGCAGCCAAACCTGCAATGCTTTTTGTTGTTGTGATGTCTTTATGACCTTTCACGTATCTTCAAATGAATATTTGGAATAAATCCAAATAAAAGAACTACAAACAACCTTCTGTCATCAACACTGAATATATCATAGCTTATGGTTATGTCTACAGTTTTTAACACATATTAATCTAGACAGACACAGAGGCAGAAATGTAGACAAAGAGACATAGATTATATACAGAAAGTCAAAATAGAAGCCAACCTTGGATGGTGCGTTTGAAGAAGGCCTTGCAGGCCTCACAGGATGCCACTCCATAGTGGTACCCTGACGCAATGTCCCCACACACCAGACACAGCCTCTTGGGCATCGAATTCAACATGTACTCGCACTTAATCTGTGAATCTTCCCCAATAGTTGACGAACAGTCCTCATAACGCTTTGATCCAGGGCCTCCAGCAGGACCCAGGGGCCCTGCGTTGGAGCCGTAAAGGCTAGGGGACTCTAAGCCGTTGGGGTGGCCGTTCATCGTGGACGAATAGGAGCCTGAGGCGTCACTGGAGCCACCAGGGGAGTGATGGTTTAGGCTGTCAGTCAGGGAGGCTGGACTAGACGGCTCAGTCTTTATATAGGAGGACGGACAGTTGGACTCAAGGTGGCGCTCCTTACTGGACATTCTGCAGAGAAGCCTAAGGAAGTGAGACAGGAACAAAAAGAAGAAGAAGAAAGTATTACAAGAAAATGTCAAGTATAAAAATGTCAGAAAAATACTTGTTAAGAAAAGAGGGAAAACCAAGAGAGGGAAGGGTTCGAGGAAAGCCAGAGAAGAAGAAAAACAGATACAGTGAAGGCAATGTTTGAAAGTCCAATTATAGCAATCATTTGTTCTAATGTTGTCAATGTCCATCCATCCATCACATTTGTTATTTCTTTTCCTCAAGAGAAATGATATTGAGAGATGTGCAGAGGGAGCAAGAAGGGACAAGGTAATAGCAGGGAGTAAGATAATTTAATACAAAAACTAAATAGATTGTGGTTCATTAGGGGAACTGTGTGTCAAATAGAGTAGCAGAGAAGCCTCTACAGTACCACACAGTCACATAAACACATACACATGCTCGGGGCCGACACATCCGTCACTTTCCGGTCAATAGCAGCTTGTTCTACATGAAGGCAATCAGTAAGCAGCCTCTCTGCTGCTCAATCATCCCAAAGACAGCCTCACACATACATAATGCTCTCTCACTCACTAACACACACACACACACACACACACACACACACACACACACACACACACACACACACACACAGAGTTTCAGAAGTTAGGGCCACTGATGCAATACAAAACTGTTTGAAAAAAACAAAACAAAAATCACTGCTAATCAGTGCCAAAGTATTACTGTTTCCTCACCTCTTGTTCTTTTTTTGCTGTCCCTCTCTTCCTCTACTCTGCTTCCCTTTCTTATTCCCTCTCTTTACTTCTTCCTTTCCCTGAGGAGGCTGACTGGTGTCTTGTTAATGGCAGTTGTAATTAACAGCTATCTTCTCTCAGTCCGTATCTCTCCAACCCTCCCTTTGTCTAACTTACTATCTATCTGCCTGTCTCCCTATCACTTCCTATTCAATGCCATCTCTCGGTCTCTCTTACTCTATCCTTGCCCACTCTGTCTTTCTCTTCCTCTTTGCATTACCACTCTCTTTCCCTCTAACCCTTCCCTCCCTCCCTTCTCCCTTTTCATTGTTAAAGGCAGAAAGCACAAAAGGGTTTTTTAATTAAGGCAGGATGCTGCTAAACGAGGGGCTTCTAAAGTCCAGTCAGCCTGTAAAAGATCCCTGTTCTACAGGGACCCATAAAACACAGACAGCGCCTTGACGGAGAAAAGAGAGCCGGTCGGGAGAGGGAAGGGTGGGGGAATGGGGAATGGATATAGACAGTAAAACAGGTAGGCAGACAGATAGCCAAAGCAGACAGACAGAAAGACAGACAGAATGGAGAAAGTGAGAAAGAAGAGTTGGCTGCATTGAATGATGATAGCCAAATGGTTGTTAATGTGCTTAAAATGTGCACTATGAGTTCCTGCATGGTCACTTCTGTTAACAAAACAGAGCAAGTTCTCCCCTCCCCCCATGTTTCCGTAACTGTCATGACTAACTGACTGTTACACAGTAGCCGCAGCCCAGCTGGCGCGCGCAAATGTGACGTCATGGGATCGCCGTAACTATTTATACCTGCGCTGGTGGTCGTGACACTAGTTGCAGTCTTCTCCTGAACAGAGTTGGCGCTAATGAGGAAAAGGCTACCGACTTTGCTCTTTCTACGGACTAGAAGAAGAAGAAAAAGATAAACAACGGCAGAACTGGCAGCAGCATTGACGTCAATGCTTCGATTTGATTCGATGACCTACTTCGTCGGATCAAGCCTTTCATTCGCCATAAAAGAACTCATCTTAACCCAGTAAGTTTACAAGAGAGACTTGCAGTCACTGTGAGAGTCCTGGCATCCGGTTGCCCAGGAGCTCATTCATGCTTCCTGTTTCTGCTTTGTTGCGCGCCGCTGAAATAAAAAGAGTGCGCAACCTCTGCTCGTGCGCTAAAAATCCAGGCGCGCCGGCAAGATCTATGTTATTTTGACGTCACGATGGCGCGCGCCAGCTTGGCTGCAGTTACTTTAAAATGGCCATAACTGTCACTAACCCCCACCCCCTCCCATCTTGTCGATGATTGGCTGGAGTGGTTTGTTGTATTTTGGTGCACAGCCTGTGCTCTAGTGTTTGTTTGACGTTTACGACCCCTGTGTTGTCTCCAGAGACCGGGCTTTTTCACAGTGTATTCAGGGGGCAGGCAGCTAGCGGATCAAGGAGAGATGCCTATGATTTGAGACAAAAATGAAATCACGCTGAAACCATGCAGGAACTCATAGTGCACCTTTAATGGGTTTGATGAGCAGCAAAACAAAGCTGTCCTTTTCCTTTAGCCAAACCTAGACAGGTACTGTGAAGCAAAACCTTTCCCAGAAATTCATTGCTTCCTTCAGTCAATTCTTCCTTTCATAAAGTGACATGACATTTATAATGTACAATGCTTTGGCCTTTTCCCCCATTTTCATTATATATTTTATTCCCACCACCACTTCTCCCATCCCCTCGCTGCAAGTTCTTCTAATTCAGTGACTTAATCGTGGCTTTGTGGTATTCACCAATGTCTATGAATCCTTTTATCTGATGCCAAGGTATACCTTCCGTTTGGAATGAGGGGGGACGGTGAGGTTTGGACACAAATCAAGGAAAGGAGGTAAAAGGGATGGAGAGAGTGGAGGGATACAGAAGGAGATACAGAAAGACATAAAATGTGCTAGAATAAGCAAGAAATGAAGAAATGAATGAAAAGTGATGGGGTGATGAGAGATCGCACAGCCTGTGTTCTAGCAGAGGGAGAGAAAATACAGTGGTGACAGAAAAAGAGAGTAGAGACATTTAAGCAGATGATGTGATGGTGATGATTTAATCTCTCCTTTTTCACTCTTTATGCTCTTTTGTGCCCCCTCCCTTCGACCGTCAATCCCTCTGAGTACCATTAAGTGAAAGAGTTTAAGTGCCAAAAGATCTCAGGTGTTTCCATTCCTCCTCTTAGCTCCGTCTCTCTCTCTTTTCCTCTATCATCTCTTTTTCTCACACTCACATCTTTACTATGTGCTCTCTCACTCTCTCTGCTTATAAATGAAAAATAATGGCAGTAGAAGGGGGAGGAATAAAAAGAATGAAAAAGAAGACATGCGTGCAGAGGAGGAGGAAAGAAGATTAAGAAATCACAGCCAGTGCGCTGTGCTGAGCGAGAGGTTGAATGCATTTATGTATGTATGTTATCAGTATAATTACGGCGCTATGTAACGATGGCTCAGTGCTGAAAGAGCAGTCTTATTGTGCCTGTCTGCTCTTCAGATGAGTGTGGAGAGAGAGGGAAGGGGTTGGGACTCCTTTTGTATCAATTCTTTATGTTTTCAGTGTTTAAAGAGGTTTATATAAAGAGGAAAAGGCTTGAGTGTGTTTCTTCTTCTTTTTGTGTTTTCACAAGGGGCTCAAAGACGTGAGCAGCGTGTTATGAGACGATTGCAGTAAAACACAAAAAAGAGCAGGAATCAGATTTTAGTATTAGCAGTTTTGCCTAATTCTGTTACAGAAGAAGGGTTTTGAATTTCATTTTCTTCCAACTAGATACAGAATGAGACCAGATTGAGACAGCCAGAGCGAGCGGACAAAAGTGGCTTTTAGTTCCTGCAGACATCAAAAAACACACACACACACACACACACACACACACACACACACACACACACACACACACACACACACACACACACACACACACACACACACACATCAGAAAGATTACTACCTTCCCTTGTCTCCATTTCCAGCTCGATCCCTGTCATTTTCTCTTTCTCTTCGTTCCCATTTCTTTTTTTTGTCATTTCTCACTTTTTTAAAGGCACGGTAACTCATGAAAGAGAGATAAATATGTGAACGTGTGTGGAGAGAGAGAGAGAGAGAGAGAGAGAGAGAGAGAGAGAGAGAGAGAGAGAGAGAGAGAGAGCAACACAAAGAATAGAATAATGTCTAAAAAAAAATAGAAAGGGAAAAGAAGATCTTTTTTCTGTGTCTTGAAGGAAGGTGGGCCACTTTAGTATGACAAGCTGTCATTAGAGCGGTGGGCTGATGTAGCGCCCTGACAACTGGCAGGGACAAACATACAATCATCGTATTAGACCAACTACTCTCTGCCTCACTCTGTGCCTCTGTGCTGTTTGCTGTGTGCTCCTTTAGTTTCTGTGTTGACTTGCACCCTTTTATTATATACAATCTTTGTACGACTACCTCGCTAGATGGCAGCCATAAACACAAACTGATCCTCAAACAACTCCAAACTGTTTTTGTCCCGCCCCAGGTTAAAGAACAGAAGAGAAGCAGTGTAAGTAGCTGCGAGTTGAATAGAGGTTTACAACGGACAGTCTGGGTGTCATTTTAACATTCACATTTCACTAACCATTCAGACTTTGATATCACTCAATTTGTTCATAACCACTCATTTTCCTTGACCTGATGGACTATTCTGTCATAGATCTCAGCAATTGGTGAGTAAACATGTTAGCATTACAACTAAATATGGTCCAACAACCAAAATAGTATAACCAAATATATAATTTGTATGTGAAGATAATGAAAAGAGACGCGCAGCTAAGACAAATATTTTGCCTAAATCTTATCCTGACAATGAAAAAGGCTCTGTTAAAATATATATGGATTTCACTACACCCTGATAAACTTGAGTGTAGAGGTATGAAGCATCTCACTGCCCTAACAATATTTTTAAAATCACATGGAAAAAGTGATAAAAACATAAGTGGAAACGAGTAAGAGAGAGGAAAAACAGAGAGGAAAGAGAAATGGTAGCAATAGAGACAGAGAAGGGAGAAGTGCTGACAATGTAGCTACCACGGGTTGGCTAATACCTTTCTATCACACCAAGCATTGTGCTCTCGATGCTGATAAGAACACACAGTCCAATAAGCAAAAAGAAAAAAAAGAGAGAGAGTGAAAACCTTACACAATTCTATCTAGATCATACCGGCAGTGCTTTGGGACGGAGGGGAAGTGAAGGAAGGATGGATGGAAGACAGAAAAGAAAATACATTGAATTAAAGAATGGGGTAAGAAGGGGAACAGGAGCAAAAATGCATTAACATTTCCACAGTCAAATGAATAGAATGATTTCATCAATTGACTGAATTGCTTTTTCAGCCCTCACACTCCTCTGTTTATTTTTCTTTCTTTGCTCTATTTCTCTCTCTATTGTACTCCCTTTTCAACGCGCTCCTATCTGTGGAGGGTTGTTGAACTGCTTGTCAGCTTGTTACTTCGATATATGCAATGGTGAGTGTGCACACACGCACAAAAACACAAAGACACACACACACACACACACACACACACACACACACACACACACACACACACGCACACACACATAAACTTGACTTGTTAGCAGCACACAGCTGTTGTTAAAGAATTACAGCGAGAACACATTTTCTATTTTCTGGGGACTGAATTATTGGACTGGGACAGAGAAAAACACAAACAAACACGTAAAAATGCATGTGTGTCATTCTGTGTGCCATTTTCTGGGTAAAAAGTAATTGAATCTGTGTTTTTAAATGTGCATTGTGTAATGTGTGCGTGGAGAAATAGAGAGAGCAAATAATCTATGTTGCTGTGAGTTTGAGTTTAGCTCCATAGACTCACAGTGTGACGATGATTATAGTTGTTTTCAGGGAGAAAGATGAATAAAATAAAAAATAAAAACTCACGCAGCGACAGTCAATCTAAACCACTCTGCCTCCTACTGAGCTCTCTCTCGCCCTCTCTTTCCTGCTCTCTTTGGGTCTCAGTCGCTCCCTCTCTCTCTAGTTGTTTCTATTTCTCACACACAAACACACTAGCATTGCTTCTCTCTCTTTCTCATGCATCTACACCCTGTCTCACACACACACACACACACACACACACACACACACACACACACACACACACACACACACACACACACACACACACACACACACACACCAGGGAGCAGATCAATTGTTACAGTGTTAGTGGGGCAGGGAACCTGTAATTCACTTCATTGGCTGCAGAATAAACCCCTGATTACATACAATCAATGTGATAATGGCTAAAACACATTCTGCCCAATGGGCTGTCCGGCTGTAAAGACCAGCAGAGGAGAGGAAATGTGAGTGTGTTTAGACACCACGACTCCTTCTAGGTATGAATTTTAATGTAACAGACACAGACCTACACACACCTTTGCTGTGCACAACTATC
>NC_135855.1:28500466-28540466 GCF_031162955.1 Sander vitreus
CACATCAAATACCCGACCAATAGATAAAGTTTTGGGAAGCTAATCTGAACACTTTTTGCCACAATGGCATTTAATAATGTAATTTCAAATCATTGGCAGTGCTGGGTCACAACAATCTCAGGTGAGAAAATACTGAATAAAATACAAACATATGTGCAACAAACCAGCATTGTGCTCATTATGTACAAAACAAATACTTACAATTACACTTGAAATCTGGGCATGATGCTCTATCTTTTATTGGGAGACACTTAGAATGATTAAAATACAGAGAGAGGAAGTGGCAGAGAGGGAACATGAAAATGAAGAGAGAGAAATTCTGTCTGTGTTTCATGCGTCACACATTTGCTGTGTTTTAACATGAAACAAGCAGCATATTTACAGTTTATGTTCTAAAAAAATAGGCTAAGGCAAACAACACAAACCTAGAACTGGTTTCTACTGGATAACTTTAAAGGAAAACATCCCTTTGGTTAAACTTTTCATGCTTTATTGCACATGCAGATGGCATGGGGGATTACTGTAATGGTAACAGTGACTGTCCTTCAACTGAAAGATATAATATAAAGCCTCTATGCTGTGACGCATTTGCACTACTGAAGTGTCCTTGAGCCAGAAGTTGAATCCCGCTTTCTTGTGATACTCGATATACTCTTTACTCCAGGTAAAGAAAAAAAGTACATAGCAGTATTAGTACATCTTTTCAAAATTAAATATTTGCATTTGCACATTGGGTAATGTGTTAGGTGGAATTTGTAGCAAACACATACACACATGTCCACACAAAAACTAGTATTAAGTGGCAGAAAATAAAGTCCTTTCTCCACACTTTGCCATGTTTACTTTAATCTTTATAGTAGTGTTACAACTAAAAACTGCTTATCAAATATCAAACATACACCACTTAGAAAGCTGAACCTTACATTTTAGACTGGGCTACTCCAAGGACCTTGTCTGTTGTTACTGATGAACAGAAATAATTGATTAGGGTTTGTAAGCAGTCACTCTGTGGGGGATTTTTAAAACTGAAAAAAAGAAAGAAAATCAGATAAAATACAGGCTACTGAAACTGCTTTGTTAATACGTTTAAGGAGGTAAATCTGCTTATTGCATACAATATAGTAATTTTGCCTTTTGCACATGGTGACACAAAAGCAGAGCAGCTTATTTTAAACATGGATCTTATAGAAACGTGTATGCAGAAAATGTAAAATATACTTTTATCTGTTTGAAGATATAGCCTGCTTTCATGGAATAAGGAAAAGAAGAAATACCTGACTTAGGATATACATAAATGAAAATTAAGAAAGGCAAAACTATATAACCCTCATGCTTTAATAGGTCAGAGGGAAAAGTTCTCAGCGCTATGTCTCTCTCACACACACACACACACACACACACACACACACACACGCACACACACACACACACACACACACACACACACACACACACACACGGACCACTAAAAACACTGGCTTTTGATGTATCAAATGCTTGCCTCTTCTTTCTCTTTCATCTGAGTTTTATAGAGGTCAAGTGTGGCTTTTGTGTAAAACTGAACCTGAGTCATAGATTCTTCTTCTTTTACGTTTTTCGTTCTTTCCCTTTCTTTTTGTGTTTCTTTGGTCCACTCGTCATTCTGTCTTACCTGGGGTTGTAGAGGGCATGTGCGTCTCTCATGTGGTTTGCCTCCAGTGGATCGTAGCTCTGGTGCATCCTCCAGGCGCCAGCGCCGCATTTACTATAGGTTGACTTGGAGTTATCGTCACTGCTGCTGTTCACCAATGGCCCCTTCGATAAGTTCATTCTGCAAACAGGGACAAAGTGAGAGAAGGAGGGGTGAAAATACAGCCAGTGCAACAGAATAAGGTAGAGAAACCGCAGATGGGAAAGACCAGTTGAGACATGGCCTTTCAAATGGTACATGGCGATCAAACCATTTTACCGTCAAGTAAAAGATACAACATCTATTAAAAAAAAGACTGAAAACAGTTTTTAAAATTTAAACATTAGGAGAACACATACATATCGATTGTCCAGGGACAAATAATGTAATGTTTTTCTAAGAAATGTAGAAATCTTTTTTTTTTTAACAATAGGTAAGGCCACTAACATGGATAGAAAAAGGTTGCAGTAAGATAAAGAATAAACACAAAACAAAAAAGTTACAAGTTATAAGTTATAATAAAATTGGAGACCATGTCATGTGTTACACATGTAGTTAATGCACACACACACACACACACACACACACACACACACACACACACACACACACACACACACACACACACATTCAACGTACACTTTTTTGCTTTTGCAGTAGAAATAACGAACAGCTACAGGATACACAAATAGTTATATGCGTATGCAACAACTTAGCACAGGCAGGATAGAGACAGGTAGGTATGCGGACAGTCAGGTTCGAAGACGCATAGAAAGACAGACTGACACACAGGCCGACATGCTGAGAGCACCGACAGACAGACAGCTGTCAGCCAGACAGACAGATGCACAGAGGACGGGTTGTGACTTTAAACCAGTACACGAGACTTTGATCCTGGAATGTGCTAACACATTTCTGTCAAATGCATCTGTCTGTGCGCGATCTGGTGGCTGCGTCAGACTGCTAATTGAAGCACACCCCGGCTGTGTTTAACGTCAGAGGAGTTTTACCAGTTTTAGCCTTGCAAAAAAGCTTCAGACTGAGGGAATATAAAAGTAAAAGCACCGGAGGAGGGACTGCTATCCGTCACTCAAACCCAGCACTGTCGTCATGGGAGGAGCTGTCGCCAGGGTGATAAGGTCACTGCGGGCAACAGAATCAAAATTATCCATTGCAAAAAATAAATAAATTACAAACGCGGCGTTGCAAGAAAAAAGGGACAGTGGCTATAGATGACGTCAAGGAGGAGAGAAGGCAGGATTTATGATAAAATTTGCTGGGTGGCCAACATTTAAACAAAACTATCAGGGGAGAATGGAGCGGGGCTTTTGGGAAGAAATGCACTTTATTACACACAAACAAAATATAGAAAAATACAGAAACCAATTCAGACTGGCAAACAGATGTCAGGACGCAACTGGTAAGTGATCCCTCTGAAATAATGCATGAGAGACGCCTTCTGGCGATGCTTGAGGCATCCCTGTGCTTTGCGTTTTAAAGATTTGTATTTTTTTTTTTTTGGCATAATGACAGATAAGTCTAAATAATTATGTTTGGTTATTCCAAAATGGGCCTAAAAAAGGAAAAATACTTTACTATTTATATTTAACTTTGAAACCTTGCTGAGATATCTACAAATTGAAACAGTAACTATTTTACATTGGTTCTGACTAATCTTTTCACAGCAAACTTATCAAAGCAATAACGCCCGGGAGCTCTCTGAGCAATGCAAGAAGCTAAATAGCTATTACATTAAATAATCATACTTCTTTCAGTTAATGTTGTTTTGGTTTCGCTGAATATTTTTTACAGGAGTCATTACCACACTCCTATGTGTGTGTTGTCTCAGACGATGTGTATCAGTAAATAGAGCAGGATGTTAGTATGTGTCACAAACTGATAGACACGTTTACCACACAAACACACAGACACTGGTGTGTACGTATGCGTGTGTGTAATGTTGTCCCACTGTGGGTTGCTTCTAAGGTGTAGGCAGACAGGTAGACAGACCAATCACTCGTCTGACAGCCCCCCCTCCCTCCATCCACAGAGCTGGGTTGGCTCAGTGAGAGGTGGAGGGCCAGGGTGTGTAATATGTAGGTTTTAGTTCCACTCTGGTGAATAGGAGGAATCGATATCTTGCTGCTGCTGCTGCTTCAGACACTTATTGGCTTTGGTTGCGGTGTCACAATGCTACATAGACAGGCAACACTTAATACTGCTTTTTTTTTTTTTTTATTGGGGGAGTGTCCTGGTGTCACACCGGACTAAGGTACACCCAGTACCATGTATACATGATGTTGTTAGTTTGAATCCCCATCCCGACCTTTCCAGCCACAAAAGAAGCTGTTCGTGAATTGTGAATCCTTCCACGGACCAACATAGCAGACAAAGTAAATGAAAAGTAGAGATTAATAATATGAAGATGAAAGGGAGAAATTCGGCAAACATTGGAAGGGTGACGTGACTTCCTTATAAACTATAGCTTTACATCCTCATTATCGTGAACCATGAGATGCAATTTTAGAAAGAAAACCTGAGTTTACCATGTCCTGAGACAAATCACTATTACAGTGTTTTAGCTAAACAGCAAAAGGCCTTTTGATTTTGCAGAAATCACCTCCAGTCTGCCACTTGCATTAACCCGGACACTAAAACGGTTGGGGATTACAAAGGGAGATTCTGTCAAAGGGAGATTCTGTTTTATTACATTATACCTTATGGCTAAGTAATCGTTTTTTTTTTTCATGTCTTTATTCATTCCAGGAGATTAAATTTAGGCTAAAAGGCATCTTAAAATCAGCAAACAATCATTTAAATCAGGCATCAACAGCGGTTAGTTGTTCTTTTCAATGCAGGGAAATCTTACAAGAGAAAAAATACAATAGACACAATTCAGGATTCAGATTATTTAAAGAAACCTTTCATTTTAAGCCTTCAATGCCATAAAAGTACTTACACATCAGCAAAATAAATAGCTCATGTCATAAATATGTATACATGCGTACAAAGCAAAAGGAGAGAAAAAAGGGAAGAGTATTAACCTATGTGAGTCTACCTGACCTATTTCACGCTCCTGTCACTACATGTAAGCGGCACCAGCAGAGACACACATGCTCACATTGTGGATGTGAGGTTTGTGTGTGTGTATATGTGTGTGTATGTGTGTGTGAAAGTAAGGAGATTGTGGGTGTCTTTCTGATGCTCAGTGACTCGCTCATGTGTTGCTGGCCCATCTGTGAACAGAATGACCATGACACAGTATGTGTGTGTGTGTGTGTGTGTGTGTGTGTGTGTGTGTGTGACATGGTGATGCAGTGATTGATGAGACAGTTGCCATTCTTGCTAATGCAAAACGCACCTATCCCTGAAGGGAGCAAATGCCACAACACACATACACACACAGGGCTCCAACTGCCCTTCCTAATTACCCCTCTAGTCAGGGCAGTGTGATATCTTCCAGTCACATATATCATAAATATCCACATAAACATATTTTAATTAACAAACACAGTTTCATACTGTAGGTGACATACACATATGAACACTGATGAACAAAAAACTAAGACGACAAATTAATTTGCAGGATATAAATGGCAAAAGAACGGGGACATCCAGTCCATCTCCTCACAATATGCAAAACCAAAAATCGGACAAAGCAAAGTGAAAAAGAAAAAAAATTTCAAATCTATTTTCCTTTTATACTGTTCCCTTTCTTGCATCTTAACAATACAACTGTGGCTCTTGTTTCCATTACTAGGCTCCTGGCTGGTAAAAGGTGGTGCGATATGACTGCACTGTTAGTTGTTCCTGATAATGTTGTCAGATAATTGTTAAAAATGTAAATTTAATATCTGCACGTGTGATATAATAATGACATATTTGTAAAACATCAAGTCTCATGAATAGAGTCTGATAAAGTCATGTGTTTGTGTGTGTGTAACAGTGAGACATTAAAATGATCATTAGATAATCACAAATACTGAGTGCATTAACATATTTATATGCGAATGTGTGTGACTATGTTCCTCTGCGCGTGTCTGCACATGCATCAGGGCAAGTAGGGTTCGACACTGCAGCCCTTTGTGTGTCTGAGTAAATGTGGATGTGTGTGTGTGCGTTAGCGACGGGAGCTGTTAGCGGGGCAGGCGGCAGATGGGCTGTCGGCCTTAATAGGGACTGAGCGGGTGCAGAAAGGTGACAGCTCCACGAGGGAGGGGAGTGTGGGGAGGGAGAGGAGGAGTGTGTGTGTGGGGGGTGAATGGTGAAAAAAGACGGGGATAAAGGGGAAATGAATTATCTGCGGAGGTCAAGAGAAGTGCGTATCGGCTACGTAGAGGAACGTACATACTGAGGACAACATACTTGAAAAGGTTTGAAAAAAGTGATTGAAGCTGTGGGCATTTCCGCACTTCTAAATATTTAAGTGCCTGTTCAGTTTCAACTCGCCAGATATTTCCTATAGTTTGTCTATGAAAAAGGCTGATTGTGGCGCTCCTATTTGAAACCAGATTGATAATTTTGAAAATCTAAGGCTTATGTAAAATATTTCATTGAACATCAACCTATATAAAACGCGCTGCTACAACTTAAGTCCGCACCGCAAACACAGAGTTAAAAGACACAAAAAAACACACACACACACACACACACACACACACACACACACACACACACACACACACACACACACACACACTGATGCATTTTTCTTTAATGGTCACAGACAGATTCTGGGTTGCACATGTGCACAACAATGTGTGTGAACATGTGACTGACATGAATCGCTGGGAAAATGTTAGGGGCGAAGAAACAGGAACACCGTAGAGCGGTTTGTTCTGTGTAACAAAATAAATCTACAGAATGAGCTGCTTTCTATCCTCAACATTTGTTAGAGACCTTTCCTTTTCCTCAACAACTTCATGGAACGTGAATGATACGATAAACTTTTATATAAACAATACCTATCATGCATTTTACACAAACCGGCACATATTATGTACCAATCTATTTGCATTTAGAGAGTACATTTTGCTTGTTTGTTTTTGTAATAAAACAAACTGCTTTATAACATCAGCGACGACTCGAAACAAAGCAGAAAAAAAGAAAATAACGTAAAACCGTTAACTTAAGAAAATTGCTGTTTTGAAATTGCTACTTATTTCAATAAAATATGTGTTGCGTTTTAAAGTTTACATGTAATTTTGAATACTTTCTATCCTATGATGATAAAAAAAAAAATCAATAAAGTTTGGTGGCAACAAGCAGTTATGAAGCAAAACGTGGACAATTTAAAAAACTTTTTTTAAGAATCCTTCTCCTCTCCTTTATCACAAGAAAACCATGAGTATTACAGTACTTTATAGTGCATGCTGTTATTATAAAGGCAATAAAGTGTTATTTAATCACCATTCTTTGATTCAGAAAAGATGCGCTTTTGTTTTTGTTTTGTTTAGCGCCAGGATGCCTGAATGTACGGTAAATTAAGTGATGATGTATAACTAGGGTTATATTTGTGTGATGATGGAGTTAATTTGTCATGAAAATTTGATAAACTTAGTGAATTACACCAAAGAAGAGGCCAAGTGCACAGACGACACAGAAAGAGAAAAAGCAAAGGAAGAAAGACTAAAAAAATAAAAATAAACAGAGGGGTGGGGTGATGGGCTGGGCTGTCATTCTCTCCCCATCAGGCACACACATGAAGCATGATGGGAGGATGAGAGGAGGAATATTTCACTGTCAGTCGGAAGGCAGCATGGTCATTCATTTCTCTTTCTCGCTCTCTCTTAGTCTCTATCCATGTCCCTTTCTACTGTATCTTTCCCCTTTTGTCTTTTTGAACCCCCCTTACACACTGTCGAAACAATGACAATTTAATCATGCTATACAAGGCCTGGGCATGTAGAGGGGGAGAACTATCCAACCAGCCAATCTATAGGGCTCTCCCCACGGACCCAGAGGATGAGAGAGAGAGAGAGAGAGAGAGAGAGAGAGAGAGAGGGAGAGAGAGAAACAGCAAAACAAAAAAAGTGCAAAAGACAGGCAAGACGTTTGAACCTGCATCATTCTCTCGATCCTCTTTAACTCATGCACACACACTCTGGCACACACACATACCCACACGCATGCACAGCACCTCTCCATCTAAATCTGTTCTATTGTGGCCCAGTCTCCGCTGTCTCCTCCCATTAGGAGTAAGAGGCAGCATTAGAGGCCCTGAGCACGACACTATGGGCGCATGCATGCACGCACGCCTGCACACATGCACACACACGCACGCACGCACGCACGCACGCGCACACACACACACACACACACGTTTCCTGTTCTGAAGCGCAGCTTAATAGTTTACCCAGTGAACAGCTGAAATCACATTTTAGTAACTCCCTCACTAAAAATAATAAAGCCACAGAAGTGATATTACAGATGCTAAATAAGACATAAATTAAGAAAATTCAATATTCTCTAAAATCAAACAGACAGATCCGTAAAAACACTTTCACAAAAGGAGAAACATACCACATGCTTATGACACTGGAAGCTCAAATTGCACAATGGCAAAGACTCCCCTTTTTCTTGCGCATCTCTCTAAGCTACACTGCTACATAAAGTAGAAACGTCATAAAAGTAGGCTTGAATGAGACAGAAAACTCAGTACGTAGCAAGAAGAGTAATTCTTAGTCAAAGCATAAATTATGTGATAGATGTGATTAGAGTAATGATAAATGAATGCACATTTTGATGTATGGATGACGGAACACAAGGAATGAGCGGATGAGCGGCGTGAAGAGAGGGAAGGCTAAAAGGATAAGAGATGAGAAGAGATGAGCGGCGTTGCCTCTCACTATATATCACTCTTACTCTCTTCTTTCAATCAGTGCTTTGACATTCGATAACACACCCCCCCAAACACACACACACACACACACACACACACACACACACACACACACACACACACACACACACACAGTGTGGTGTAATGGCTAATTGCAGCAAGTGTGTGTGTGTCACAGTTGGTACAGTCTCTTAGTGCTCTTTTTAACACATAAAGGCTGGCACTGACCTATGACCCATACTCACACATACACACATACACACACACACACACACACACACACACACACACACACACACACACACACACACACACAGAACTGATGGATTGAGCATAAATCCGAAAAAAAAAATCACAATTTCAAGGCCATACATACGTCACATGTGTGTGATGGTGTGTCTTCAATATCTGCATACCTGCATGTGTAACTGCATTTTTGCCTCAATTGACTTTTTTAGCTGCAAATGCACAAATAAATGTGTGGGAGGGTGTGTGTTTGCGTGCATGTGTGTGCATGGATGTGTGCGTTCAAGCGTACATGTGTGTCCAGTGGACCCCTAAGTGCTGGTGTCAGACAATAGCAACCTCCCCCCCTCCTCCTTCCCACCTCTCGCTCGCTCGCCCGGTCTGTCTCTCTCATTGCATCTCTCTCTCTCTCTCTTTATGGGAATGAATTACCGCTGGAATGCCCGGACCCTTCACATGAGAGAGAGGCTGCCGTATGCATGAGTGTGTGTGTTTCTGCGTGTGTTAGTGCGTGTGTGTAGGCTAAGACAATGCAAAAACTGACAGACAACGAATGCCGTGGGGACAGACAGACAGCCAAACAGACACACAAAAAAAGACAACACCTCCTCATACCACACCAATAGGTCACACGCACGCGTGCACACACACAAAATTTGGGCAGGCAGGCACGAATCCATGCATGACAACAAACAGATGCAAATGTACACACACACACACACACACACACACACACACACACACACACACACACACACACACACACACACACACACACACACACACACACACACACACACAGACACACAGCCAACAATCAGTGCGGCACATATTGACGTGCTTTGACAGATGAATTAAGTAAATGATTTTATAAGGAGATTAAAAGGATTTTAATTTGCGCAATCTCTCTTTGGTCCCCCCGTCCCTCCCTCCAGTCAGCTTTAACTCTCTCTGCCTCTCTACCGCTTTCTCTCCCTCATGGCCTGAGAAAGACGACAGACTGACAAAAACGAAAATGCAGAGAGAAATATAATAGATTTTCTTTATTTTCTTAGACAAGAAACAATATTGCAATATTTTCTTTTTATTCTCATTAATTCCATAGATGTTGATCTTTTCTTCACCACAGTGTTAAACGACAGCAAAGGCGAATGATCATTACCTTGCCTACTACATTATTACAAAGCTGCACTATTTAGATTTTAGTTAAATAGCACTGATGTTGCTGATATTTTAAACCAACAGAGTGTACAGTAAGCAGAACGGACTGCCTTAAAGTTTCAAGAATTAGATTTTCTTCAGTTAATTTATCTAAACTACACTGTGTCACCACAAAAATCACAAAACCCCCAAAATCATGATCACATCTGTCATGGTATTGCTCCAAAAATGAACTGAAACAATGGAATTTGTCTGTTGCATTGTTTCCATTGCTGTCTTGACACAATAAAATGAAACACTACTAATTATTGCAGGGTGAAAGTAAAGCGCTATTGTGTGCGCCGATTAATTATTAAATATGTTCAAATGGCAAATGAATATCACAATAACTAAATGATTCTGTTTATATTTTTGTTGGCCATGTATGAATTTAGTGTGATGAATTTAAATGTTTCACTTAGGGCAAACTTTGACAGAGTGCAATTTCAAACATGTACCAAACTGTTACTCATTCAGACTTCATTTGATTGAATAAAAATTTAGATTTTCACTCACAATCACAAACATTTCCATGTCATTAAATCAAAAGAATTAAATCTAGAAAAAAAAATGACCGCAATCATTCATGCTGCTATCTCTCACACTGCAAACCTTTTACTGAATGATCAGCACGGCCGCTGTGTAATTCTCACCACCCGTCTCCTTCACACCCACTGACAAAAACCACCAAATTCACTAAAGTCACCGTCGGAAATATACCTTAATGATATGCAAATGGTATGTATATGGTGGCATGAGGGGAATGCAATTATGTTAACAGCTTAAGCGGTACTTGTTGTTATTATTATTATTATTATTATTGGTATGATCATTATCCCTAATATTTTAATTAGTGCAGGAAAGCAGTGCCTGAGAGCAAACGAGGGGAAGCCTGAGCAGAGAAAAGAGAACGGTGGATGGATGGAAGGATGGATGGATGGATGGATGGATGGATGGATGAAGAAGCGGACAGATGGACAGATGCAATAATGGACCACAGGATTTCTTAAATATGTGAGAGCGATTCCAGCTAACGTGCACTCACAGAAACACACACACAGGTAAAGCAGCACATTCCACCGCTAACATGACATGAAAGTGTGTCTTTCTGTCAATATATTTGTGCTTAATTTCTAAACACAGCTCTCACGCTATACATTTTTTTCATCAAACTCTGGCCAAAAATGTTCACTTTTATGTCTAATTCACAATGAAAAAACAGAGTTTAATGTGTTCAACCCAAATTGCTGTTGGTTCTTAAAATACACCACACTGTTTTGCAGTTGAAAGAACAGCACACAGACTCTGCTCAGTAAAGTGTACAGGGTTGAATCCTTACAGTCAAAAATGTTTTGAAATCAGACTTTGCTCTGGACATCCAGTCATTTGATTTACAAAAGGAAATCAGCATGCTCAATATAAAACATATCACCAATATGAAAGGTTGTTCTACAGAGTCTTTGTCAAACTCATCAAAGGCTGATTCATGGCATTGCACTGCCATTAAAAAGATTAAAAACGCCTTTGGGTGTCATTGTTTCAATAAATTTAAAATAATACGAAAAGGAATCACTCTTTAGGCATTTGTAAATCTCTATTATTTGTTCAAATCTAATCACAACTGAAACAAACCAAAAATACCAAAAATCTGTTTAAAAATGATGAAAGACCAGCTGCCCTTTTTACTTTTACATTTTCCTCTCCACTCCACATACTGTGTAGGTGAGAGGGTCTCAGCATGTTAAATACACACACACACACACAATGGTGAGACAGCTTCAAAGTACACAAAAAATTTCCGTTTTATTTAAAAATCTCAATAATATCATGTTCAGGAAACACATCAGTAAAAATCATCCTGCATCGGCTTCTGCTTTGACTTTGTCCTTTTAGTTCTCCACCTCTGACTTTCTACCGTAAGAACACTTTAAATGAGGCTGTGATTCAGTGCAACTAATGTTAATTAATTTACTATAAAGCCACGACCACTTAGAGCCTAATTACCCTATACATGTATTTTTATTTCTTTACATATTTACTATTAAATCGTTTCATTAATTAATGGCAATGCAAATTTGACAGTATCAGTGGCATGAGTGAATTCATACATGCAAAGAGATTGCAGTCCACCTATTAAATTACACTCATTACTTCAGAAAAATCTATGTTTTATTTACATTCTAACGTTTGAAAAAGGTCAAAGTATCTGTATATCGGTATTTTTACTACACTTTATTCTGTGAGTTTGTTTGTCCTTTTCCATTTTCATGAAACACACTTGCATGGTACTCACACAATAACACACACTGCTGCTGTCCGTTCTGCCAATGAGTTCATCTGATTTTTAACAGCGTCTTCAACATTCAACTAAAAGAGCAAAGCGTTGGCTAAAGGAGCAGCTCAGCGGCACTCGCTTGTTATGTGTGTGTGTGTGTGTGTGTAACTGTCTCTAATTCCTGTGCGGGGCCACACGCTGAGCTGCCCGTCTGAAATTCTACCTCCTCTGGCATTTAAGAGCCAAGCTCTCCCCCTTTCTTATGGGCCCTTTTCCTCCCGTCTCTCCACGTTATTCCTGTAACCTCAATGCCCTGTTACCTCTCTGATTCTCTGCTTGGATGAATACACACATACACACAAGCATACACGCAACACATGCACAGCATACACGCAAGTAGACATACTTTGACTGAGTTGCTGTTTTGTCCTGAACACAATTTGACTCATGTCAAACAATTTCTTAAAAACAGAGAAAGTGAAGGAGAAACTGTGTCTCTATGTTATTAATGAGTGTGTGTGTGTGTTTGTGCGCATGTGTGTGTATGCAGGTGTGTTTGTGTGTATGTCTCGCTCCCAGGTGGAGGGACAGAAATTCCGCTCTTCTACCCACTGAGTAAGAGCTGCTGTCCGGATACTGCAGCCCCACACACACACACACACACACACACACACACACACACACACACACACACACACACACACAGTGAACGTGTGCCACCTGACAGCAGAAACAACCTTGACATGGTGCTGGCCACCTCCGCTGCATACCAGCACATAAACACACACACACACACACACACACACACACACACACACACACACACACACACACACACACACACACACACACACACACAATGAAAGACAGTGACTAAGACAAGTTGAATGATGAATAAAAGGATAAGATTAAAAGGTAAAATTTACCTACTCTTGTTCAGAGTGCATTAAAAAACACTCAGATAACGGGTGTCCTACCGAATCCATCGGCGATACCGGGTCATAGTCATGTCAACCTCCTCCAGGGAAAAAACAAGTAAATTTAAAAAAAAAATCAAAGTTTTTATATCTCTCCTCTCTCTCCTCCTCTTCTTTCTCCGGTCTTCCTCTCTCTCGGTCCTTCCTTCCGCTTGGAGGGAGCACTACAATTACCAGGCTCTGCGCTGCCTGCACTGATCGGCTCTGCGTGTGTATAGCTGTGAGGGAGCGTGTGTGCGCGGTGTGTGTGTGTGTGTGTGAGAGCCAGGGAGAGGGGGCTATAGGTACACACACAGCCAGCCAGCCAGGCAGTTGGGACGGAAAGCTGTGCTGCTGTCCTAATCAACGACTTAAAGCCCTGATAGCAGCTCATGAATATTAAGCAGCATTTTGCATATGCAGTCCCTCAGGCCCCGGTTCTGCTGTGATTGGTGGATACTTGACCAATGGCTGCGGGGAAGGGTGGAGTAAGGGGTGGAGACAAGGAGGGAGAGCAAGAGAGAGAGGGAGAAGAGCAGGTGGAGAGGGAGGGATCAGACAAAGAGCGATAGAGGGGAAGAGAGAAGGAGGGAGGAAGGAAAGGAGGGAGCGGAAAGGAGAAAGAGACAGGTGGGGGAAAGATTTAAAGCAAGACATCCCGCACTTCTTCTTTCTTTCATTCTTTGTCTCTTTATCAGCCAACCTTTCTCCTTCTGTCTTTCTGACCAAGACTTTTTAATCAATTCAAGAGAATTGTAAGATCAAAGGAAAAAGTGTAAGCTTGACCCTAAACTCTAAGCCTAAATAATGTGTCACACTGCACACATTCACACAGAGACACAGTACAGCAGAGCTCATCACTGCTCAGCAGTAAAATACGGGATTATGGCAATTCTGAGGCCCTTGTCCTTTGTTGTGGAATGATTTGGGAATGATTGGGACAATGTTTTCCCCGCTGCGCGATGTTTTGTCCAGCTCCCTGCCGTCTTGGCACCAGCAGGTTATATATTCCCATTATTTCCAATATTTCGAACAACTTGGAATGGGGTTATTGTTGGTGCGAGAGGGATTCTCCAGGAGAATTATCTCACCGCTCCTCGGCCTCAGTGAGAAGAGGAGACAGAGGAACGAGAAAAGACAATGTGAGGAGAGAGGGAAGGGTCTTTTTTCAAAAAAATTAGTTATTATAAATGTTGTCTTTTTTATCTGACTTTTTTCCAACGCTCAGATACCCCTGCACACAGGATGGATGGGGGAGAGAGAAGTGTGGAGGAGAGAGGGACATAGAGAGAAAGAAATCGGAGGGGTGGAAAGGGGGGGATGCAAAGATGAAAGAGAGTGGTTGTGATTAGCAGCTTTGGAAGAGAACAGATAATAAAACATTTCCTGAAACCAATCTCTGCTTTGATGTACGTGTGTGTATGTGTGTGTGCAACAGTAACTACAACCCCCCCCCCCACCCCCACCCCACCCTCTCTCTCTCTCTCTCTCGTGCGCTCTCTCTTTCTCTCACATATTCACAAACAAGTCAAATGTTTCACACCTCAGCTTTGTTAGTTGACAGTAGAACATCCATTTAGTATTACTTTACTAAAGTACCCTTTTTCTCTTGAAGTGACAACAGAAAATGAGGATGTTAATATTGGTCTTGGTGCTGATAAAGCATCCGTGTGGAGCTACATAAAGACGTCTCTCTTCCACTGTCACATTCCACACATGTCAGTGAGTACGGTACATAATTCTTTTGACCCAGGGAATGTGCAGCACTGAAATACACTAGAAATATAGATAGATATGGATCAATGACAACAATGGTCTTTCTTTTCCGGAATAAAGACAAGTTATTTTTTGGAGCAACATTGACGACAAAGAAAGGGGCCTATATGACATTTGCAGGTACACAAAAACACACTCACTGACACGCGCACATTTGCCATTTGCACAGAGGTACATGTATTCAAACGCATGTATACACAGATACTATGAGGTTCATGTCCACAAGCACACACAGAGAGAGTTATGATGTATCCAGGGGCTTATAAGCATCGACAAAGATGAGTGTGAATCAATGCTGCCGTCACTACTGGGCAAACAAATCCTTTACCAAAACCTCTGTCTAAAACACACACACACACACACACACACACACACACACACACACACACACACACACACACACACACACACACACACACACACACACATGCATAATGTGTATTGGAAAATATGTTATTAAATTCAAAATATACAAAAAACTATCATATAAATGAATACTTTAAGTGAAACAACGAAGGGAGGAAATGTCTAGAGTAGAGATGCAAATATGAAATCACACATTTCAGAGCTGCAAAACAACAACAACAAAAACATTTGAAAAAACAGTGATGTCATGTACACAAAGATAAATTAAACGGCCTTTTTGTGATGAACCAATCGTGTTCATAGAGGTGTATTTCGTTGCAGTTTACTTTAGAAAATATTCAATGGCACTTTTCTTAGCAGAGTTCTACATTCTGTAATTTATGCATGTATGCAGCTTGTGTTAGAAAGTGATTTTTAGGACGCTGGCATTCCGTTATAGTACAAGCAGCAATGTCTTTGATTAAAAAAAAAAAAAAAAAGCAAAAGAATGAAATCTAAGGATCAGGTTTCACTCTGCATATGTGCAATGTGAGATGCTTTAAAAAGCTTTTGTCTATTATGTAAATAGGTAAGAATTGTTATGGTGAGACACTAAAGTCTTATACCACGCACACAAAATCATAAACAGAGCTGTGCTCTTTAAAATTTGTCAACACATATGTTCCCCATATGTTCCTGAAGCCTCTGAATCTTCTATTTGAAATCTATTTGAAACAACCTTAGCTTCTTCTCTCTTTCTGCCTCCTCTTTTCCCTCTCTGACCCCATAGCCATCCACCCAGCCCCCCTAACTATTGATTGGTCCTCGGCCAGTGTGTATGTTGACAGTGACCCCTTGAGGTGGCCTTTCTCTCTCTCGCTGGACAAACCCGTCTGCCACGCAAACCTCTTAAACACAAAGCAATTACAGTAAAAAGCCAGGGAAATACCCTGTGTGTTCATGTGTGTGTGTACTTGTGTGTGCCGGCTCCCTGGCAATCACATTCCCATGATTTGTACAAGACTGTAGCTAAAATAACTACTCTGTACTAAAAAACACCCAACCCATTTAAAATGTAGAATACAATCACACAATTATAATTAATAATTGTATGTGTGTGTGTAAATGGATTTGTTTGCATCGTCCTCTCAGTTCAGTTACTGAAGGCTAGACTCTGTACACTGCTGGTCTCTCACTCTTGTCTATTGTCTGTGATTTTGTGTGTTTGTGCGTGTGTGTGCGTGTGTGTGTGTGTATGTGTGTGTGTGTTTTGACCCTGTGGTGGCAGCCTGTTGACATCTGTGGAAGAATTATCCATTGCAACTCTCACTGACATCAATCACACCACTCGATAGGCCAGGCAAGTTCATTCAGGGCAGTGTGTGTGTGTGTGTGTGTGTGTGTGTGTGTGCACGCGCGCTGGTCAAAACAGTCTTTAACAAATTCAGGAGGCGGTCACTTAAGCAGCTGACCTCAGGCCACCCATCGACACTTGTGCCAGTCACACACACATTACTAGACTGAGGCTACAGCGGCAAACAAAGCTCCTATGCTGATGAACAAAAACATGACTTTTGTGTTGATAATTAAATAGCACAGTGTTTTCTCATTGACATTTAATGATAATTAGGTTAAAATAAATTATTAGAACAAAGTAAAGCTGGAACAAATCTTAAAAGAAGTAATTTGGAAATTTTACAAAACATACAATATTGAACTTTGCTTTTGTAAAGGGAAAGAGAGCTGCCAACACAGAAGAGAAAGAGACAGAGAGGTTGTAGTTCACCATTAGCCAACAGAGGGAGCTATGGACTCTGGTCAGTTTACAGCCAACTGCAGCAACACAGACTTAATAGTTGTTTGAGTGCATGCGTGTGTGTTTGTCCATATAGCATGCAAGATTAAATCATCATAAATTAAAAAATTATACCAATAATAAAAAATCATATATAGCATCCAATTACATCAAGGAACCTCAAATCCTCCAACACACACACACACACACACACACACACACACACACACACACACACACACACACACACACACACACACACACACACACACACACACACACACACACACACACACACACACACACACACACACACACACATTGCCAGCAGGGACGAGAGAGATGGAGCTAAGTTATCTGATAGCTCTGCCAGCAGGTACAGCAGAACACAGTGTGGAAACGGCCAATTTGACCACAGACCCCCTGCCTAGCTTTCAACCAGCTACCCACTGAACCCAGAAAGAGAAAAAGAAGGAAAAGAGGGAGATAAGAGAGAGAGAGAGAGAGAGAGAGAGAGAGAGAGAGAGAGTGTGTGTGTGTGTAGGAGAGCGAGAATCTCAAAGCAGGGAGGAAACACTGAGATGGAGACCTATTAGGTAAACACTACACAATAGCTGCAGTTCATTTCAGGATGTGTGTGAGTAAGTGGGAGTAGGGCTGGGCGATATGGACCAAAAATCATATCTCAATATTTTTAGGCTTAATGGCGAAACACAACATACATCTCGGTATTTTCTACGAAGTGGGCTTAATGGGCAGTTGTAAGTCAAAGCCACATGTGAAATGTCACAAGCACTTTTAATAAAACAGACTGTGAAATAAAATAAAATGCAAAGACAGGGTTTTCTTCCCTCCCTTTAAAAATATACAGCTGCAAAACATGAAAAAAAAATCTAAAATACACAAAAACAGGCCTATCTCTTCAGTTGTTTTCTATAACAATAACTGACTGACTACAATAACAGGTTTTCCTCTCCTGCTTAGCAGTAAAACCTACACTCCGCTCCGATAACCAACAGCTGTCTGCTCTGAGTGCATCCACAGTCTCTCACTGGCTCTCTCTCGCACACAGTAGGCTACACACTGAGCTATTACCCAAAGGAGCTTCATTAGTCTTACTGTATAAAACATGTTGTCATTCTAATTTGAATAATTTCAGGTGAGAAACATGCTGTCTTCACTTGGAGACTATGGGTAGGTCCCAGGTCCTTAAATTGCATCCATGTCTCCTTTACGTGCTTCCCTTCCTCGCGTCTTAGTCCGTCCCACCGAGGAAGTATGGAAGAGGCCTGTCCTGCCTGTCATCCAGGGGAGAGGAAGCGAAGAGGGTGGACTTATACAAGTATTATGGGGTCCAAATCAATACAAACTTGGACTGGACTCACAACACTGAAGCCCTCTTCAGTATAGGACAGAGCGCAGACTGTTCCTTCTGAGGAGACTCAGATGCTTCAATGTGTGCAACAGGCTCCTGCAGATCGTCTCTCAGTCTGTAGCAGCCAGTGCTCTGTTTTTCTTGGTGGTGTGCTGGTGTGGTGGCATCAAGGCTCGGAGGTCAGCAGTCTCAACAAGCTGTTAAGGGAGGTCAGCTTGATGATCAGTTTGGAAGTGGACAGTGTGGAGAAAGAGGTGAAGAGAAGGACGGGGGACCAAATCAAAGCTATCAATATAAACCTAGTCTATATCCACGACCTTCACTTCTGGGATTCTCCGTTGCCACCGGACATTTCGCTCTATGTCCTTCTTTTCGGCCGGATGTCCGTTACCTTCTGCTTTTTTTGTGTTGGAAATTTTGAACTCTGGTCGATTTATGAGGACTATGCTCCACAGATCTCTGTAGGGTAAATCGACAGCTAGCTAGACTATCTGTCCAATCTGAGTTTTCTGTTGCACGACTAAAACAACCTTTGAACATAGAAATGTTCCACCAAAACAAGTTCCTTCCAGAGGCTATTTTGCAGAGGCACCGGGGCTCGCGATTGTAATTGGTTTAAAGACATGCCAATAAAACAGAGCATGTTTCTTTCCCATCCCGGAATGCTGTGTGGACTAGCCAGACCCTCCTCTGCAGCACTGTGGAGGAAGGTTTGGCAATGCGAGACTATTATAATGAACCTAGGCCTAAATCGCTAGTTATCACACACACACACACACACACACACACACACACACACACACACACACACACACACACACACACACAATGTAATGGAATGGAATGTCCATTAGGGCTGCAGCTATCGATTATTTTAGTAATTGAGTATTCTACCGATTATTCCATTGCTTAATCGAGTAATCGGATAAGAAATACTTTTGTTTTATTGAAGAGCAATAATAAACAATAGTTTGGATTTTCGGAAAAAGCAACATTTTTGTTGCCTACATTGCTTACAATATCATCTCTCAAAAAACAAAAAATATGAAGTGCATTTAAGTGCCATATTACATTGTAAAACTTTTAAAGAAAACATTTTCTGAAATAACATCAACCTCACACTAAGGCATAGGCCTACATTAAACATACATAAACATGACCTTAAGTTGTGCAACTTAACTTTCAGAACTACAAGTTCTGAAATCCTGAGACTGATCTGTATATAGGCCTATATGTAAATATATGTATATGTAAATATTAATTATACTCTATATAAATTAAAATAGATTGAGTTCTGTTACACTTATGCTAGTAGATTGTTGATCAGCTGTTTCTCCGTGAAGAGAGAAAGTGAGAGAAAATGGTGCGCAACAATCAGCTGTTTCTCCGACGGGATAGTCAACAAGTCGGCTCTTTAGATCAAATTGTGGTCACTGCTACGTATTTTCTTGTCTTTGTTTTTGGTAGTTGGTGTGTTTGGTGTAGTTTCATCGTCCATACAACTCCGTGATTTACTTTAGTCGGGTCCTCTTCGTGGAATGGATGAGAAATGTTTTCTGTTGAGATGCTGAAGCATTGACGTCGTGCTATTACTGTGGTAAGCTAGTTCGTTTTTTCAGTAGACACACTGTACAGAGTTCTCGTTTTAACTACGTTTGAACTGATTCCAAACTTTGGACACTTTCTGTCGTTTTCTTCAGCCTGTCTCTTCTCCTAGCCCCTCACTATTTACTCTCTGGCATGTGCCGCCCGCAGACTGACCAACGTCTGGTGTGCGACAATAATAATGATCCGTGTGGAAACACCATCTGTCAGCAATACAACGTTGGTAACATTGATTTAACGAAGCTTCGAGGCAAATCATTTTGCATCGAGGATTTTTTGTAATCGAATTATTTGAGTTATTTGAGGAATCGTTTCAGCCCTAATGTCCATATAGACATAGCTAGCTGAGCATATGCGCACACTTTAAGTAGCCAAAAACAAACTCACACTAAAATCACACATATTGCCTCTAAGATAATCAGTCTCCCCACACCAAGCCTATCAGACATGAATGACACAGCCATCACACGCCTAGCATGTACAATAGCAGCTGACACAGACCATCCCCTGAATCGATTCTTCACACTACTTCCATCCGGCCGCAGATACAGAGCACTGAACTGGACTAAAGCCTATTTCAAAAAGTTTTGTCCCCATCGCCATCACAGTGCTGAACAAACTGTAATACCGCCACCACCACCTCAGTTGCTTTGTAGTTTTCACATTTGATATGTCTATGTGGGTGTCTTAATGTGATGTGTTTTGTATATATGTTACATGTTTTATGTGTTCTATATGCGGTGTTGTGCTATTTAAAGAAGATGTGTGGAAATGATTATCCCTATGGAACAATAAAGAGTCTAAAGACTCGCAGCTGAAATTTCAGTGTTTCATCGTCCACAATCACAATGTGACACAATCAGAGGCTTGGGACAGTTTTTTTCTTCTGTGCAGAAGATATGCAAATATGTTAAATGAGCAGATGCACAGGTGGAACCATTCCGTGTGGTCAAATAATCAACATTTTGTAGGCTTGAGATGTCATGGCTTTGATTACTTCAGCTACTCAAATCTGTGTGTGTGTGTATGTGTGTGTGTGTGTGTGTGTGTGTGTGTGTGTGTGTGTGTGTGTGAGAGTATGTGTGTGTCCACCCAGGGATGGAAGAGGCAGTGATGGTGATCAAGGCCAAGGAGAGAACACCAGCTGCTGGGAAAAGCTGCTGGGTTTAGGGGGGCTTTCTGGAGCCTGTCACCAAAACTCTCTCTCTCTCTCTCTCACACACACACACACACACACACACACACACACACACACACACACACACACACACACACACGCATAAAATAAAAGCTTATGCAATCACACATTAACAATCAAATCGTATTTCACAACTTACTGTATACAGTGCAGTGTAACAGGTCTGTGTGTCAGCCCTGTTAAACTTAGGATGAGAAAGAGTCATATGTAGAAGGAGACCTTGGCGTTTATAAAAAGGGAGCATAGGACTTACACACAAGCGCCAATACATACATACACCTCATCTCATATGTCCTTAAACAATTAAGTTTACAGTTAAATGTCTTTTCTACAGTACCTAGTAGAACTTGCATCAAGTTCAATTGATTACAAAAAGGATAGAAGATTTTTTTCACAAAGTAATATACACACTCACAAACATACTAGATCAGTTCGGGCCCATCGCCAGAGGGGGGGCATTGCGGTGCAATACCCAAGAAGTTTCCTCTGGCTATACGGGACTGTGTCACCTGCGGTCACCATCCTGTCAGTGGTCAGATTGAAGGTTGGCTGGAACGTACCTCATCACAGAGTGAAAGGAGTGACCTCATCAAGCAGGGACAGGGAAAAGGGGAAGGCTTTGGGCTGGACTGGGGTGTAACCTCATCAAACGTGAACAGACAGGGCAGACATGATAGATGTCAACACTGAACATGTGTGTTAGTTTGCCTGAGTGTGCGTGTGTGTGTGTGTGTGTGTGTGTGTGTGTGTGTATACATACTTTCCATTCAGTCAATGTTCATATACTCTGCTGCAGCCAAATACTGTGTGAGCACACAAAAACACGTGTGTGTCCTTCCCCCAAGCGAGACCTTCTTTTCAGCTTCCATTGTACACCCAAGACGCCTCTGGGTCTCATGCACAAACACACTAAAGTAGAGATGCACCGATTACAATTTTTAGGCCGATTCCAATTTCCGATTTTCTTTGAGTTAGGCCAGCCGATACCGATTTTAGCCGATTCCGATTTTTTCTAACCACTTTACAGCACACACAAATATTTATTTTCTATCTTTTCTTTAATAGAAAATGTTACATTTTGCATAGAACATGGAACATTTTTTAAATAGATAATCGATTGCTATAAAATACAACTATATAAATGACTCCTGGTGTGGGAAATTCACACACATCTAAAGTGCAATGTTATGGAAGAACCATTTCCTTCTTCTCACATCCAATATCCAACTAAAAAAATGTGATATATTTAGCAAACTAAACTTCTGTATGTATGAAAACAGGGAAAACAGGTAAAGGCAATACAATAATATATAAATAACAAATAAAAATAAAATAAATATAGCCTTAATTCAGTATAAAGATATTTCTCAAAACACACACACAGGCCTGTTTGAACGTCAACGTTACCTGAAAACAGCGTGTAGTTCCTTTTTTAGCAAGTTTGCTTTATGTGTCATTGTGCATAAATATGAACACTGCCGTTGCTGTCAACGGGCTTATCTGTTAACGTTAGCTACCGACGGTTACCTCGGAACAATCCAGCAAATAGACGGTACCCTAGAGTGCCGTTACCTGAAACAGATGATTTAACGTCACCGCTCATTTTACACACAGTTTAACAACAAAACAAAACTCTTTAAAGATTACTATGTTTTTAATGTTGGTTTTGAGCGGTATGCATCTCCACTAACCTGGAAAGCGTAAACAGTAACGTTAATACATAGTGTCGGAGGAATACAGCGTCTCGTTTTTTGGGGGTTTTTTTGTTTACAGCGTCTCCTACAGCGGACAGCGGGGCGTAAGAGGCAGAGGGACCACAGCATTTGCTAACGTTAGCTTCTTGTCTCATCTGGGGTCTGATAAACAGTAAATTCATCAAAGTCAGTGTGCCCAACGCTATTTTCCGATAAACTGTAGTTGTCATATTTCACGGGATCCGCGTGAGTGCGGTTTTCATGTTCCAGTTTTTCAGCCTCAGAGGGGAGAGAGTGAGAGCGGCTGACTGTTCGAGCCGTGTATAATTACGACTGTATGACATTTCATAAACAGTTGATGGAGCGGCAGTGCGCCGCTGCTACATGCATACAGCGTAAACCCTGCATGTGCACGTGTTGCTGTTGCGCAATGTAAATCATGCGGCGCCCGAGTGCATTTGACCGGCATAAAATCGGCATATGTCAGACTGACTGGCAGGTCGCCGGTCATGGCCGATGACGTGAAAATCGGCCGGTCACCGGCCGGTCAATCGGTGCATCTCTACACTAAAGACATTTTTTTTTCTGTCTATGAAACAGCACAACAATCAATTGTGTATATCCATCAACCTGTCTTTGAGCACATCTTCACTTTGTTTGGTAAAATGCCAAAAGACTATAGGAAGTTTTAACACTGGCCAGTGGTGGAAAAGAGAAGATGCAATAGAAGGGGGCTGACAGACAGACAGACAAATGAGAAGAGTGTTTGGGAATCTAAAAATAAATACTTAAATCATAGTATCGCCACAGCACTATTTTCTTACATTCTCTTGACCTTATGATTTCTCTGAACCTCACCGCTACCATGGCGCTCTCTTTTTCTCCTACCCAGCCTCCTTCTTATCCTAAGGTTTTGATATATTCCCAGGGATAAATTAGAACCGGGATGTAATTATACACAGAGTAAGTTTTGCCTGGGTAAGAAAGCTCTGTGTGTGTATGTGTGTGTGTATGTGTGCGCGCATGTGCGTGTGTGAGTGTGGGTATGTGTCTCGCTGCCTGTGTCTCTGTATGAAGTAGTGTTTTCTATTGAAATAGGTGGCTTCGGAGAGGTGCGCTCCCTTAATTACGCCGCTCTCAAACAGAACATGAGTGGGCTATACCACTGGGATTAGTCGTCTCTTAATGCTGTCTCTTTGTTAACGCAACACACGCGCATACTCAGAGCCAATTGTATGCTTGCCAAAAAAGCCCCTCTCTTCAATAGTTCAACACTCAATTTATTCAAACTGAGGTGCAAGCCAAGTGAATAATTCCACTACTAATAAAGACGGTAAGAGAGAGAGTGCGTAGAGAGGAGATGAAGAAAGAAAAGGGATTAAGCAGCAAAGGTAGAAGAGGGGGGAGTAAAGGGTATGGTAGGGGGGGAGGAAAGGTATGCCTACAGAAAAAAAATAAAGATTTTCAAGGACAACAAAATGTGATATCTAACCTCAACATCAGTTGGCAGTTTCAAACTGGTGAGCTCAGATATTTGATGTGTACCGGGTTGTGTTTGTATGGTTTACAAATCTGAATGTAATAGTAGGTCAACGTTAAACAGACTTTATTAATGTTTCAACATTCACAAACACAATAGTAGTATATGTCGGCCGATAAGCAACAAGAAAATGTGTGAGGTGATGTAGAAACAGTGTGGCCATTACATAGTTATTATCAGAGAAAAAGTTCATTTTTGAAATGCTAAATGTACACTACCGCTTTAAAAAACTTCATTAATCAGTCCCTCCAGTTCAATAAATAAAGGTTGAGGAAAAAAAGCGCTGCCATAACGCTGGCTCTTCCTCGTCTACCCTTCACGATAAAGGCACAGCATAAATTCACTCAGAGCATTTCACTAAGAGGAAACTCAATAAAAATTTATTTTTGCCAACACTAGATATCAAACAAAAGCCACAGACTATATTGAATTAAGGTGTAAATTCACCACTTCTAAGCACACAGCAGAACATAACGTCATCTCGGAGCTGACCAGGCAAAGAGAGCTCTCTTCCTCACTCAGACTCACCCAGTGTCCGGTTGTTTAAGTGTGCTGCTAACTTAGGCTATAACACAAATCGAATCCATACTTCAACGTTAACCGTCAAGCCACTAACCCTGTTTGCAAATGAACACCTCTGCTAAAGTGTTAAAGTCGATAAAACTACATTGTGTAAGAATTACTCCCATCTAGCATTGAGATCATATATCGCAATCAACTCTCTCTCGCCACGCAGTATTGCAGTTACGGTAGCCTTCACTCTTCAAAAAGCGAAGGTGTACAAAAGGCCGTCTATCAGCCGTCGTTGTTGGAGTTCATGCGTTCTCTTAATACATCCATGAGTTCATGGCGGAGAGTGGCGTGGACGTGCGCTTCACACCACGAGCGGGCACGCGCGCCACCCGACGGAAAGGAGAGAGAAAGAAAAGGAGACTGCAGCGGTCCGGAGGATAATTAACTAGTTGGGATTTGGTGTGTGCGTCCAAAGCAGCTCCAATGTTCACTCTTTTTTCTGATGACGCCGGCCTCTTGCTCTTTTCAATATCCATTTTCTTTTTCTGGGTGAAGAAGAAGACTCCTGTTCCTGAAATTTGGATTTTTAATACTTGTGGTCCTCCATGTTTCCTTCTTCAAACTTGCCGGGGCTGGGAAGCGACGATACCCATTAGCAGCAGCTGTGAGTCGAAAACGCGAAAGGCGGAGCAGTAAAGCCTGTATGTCCCTTACAGGCTAACGTATTTCAAGATGGCGCATCATTATGGAGCGTCTACCCCAGTTCATGCAAGCGCAAATGTAAAATTCCAAGCTGATAAGAATACTTGAAATTGATGGTGGTGGTCAATATTCAGGAAAAAGGACAAGTTTGTGAAGGGCAATACAGATTTTGAAAACGAACAACTACAAACGTTACACACTGGGGCTTTAACGATAATAATGACGAGACGAGTTAGCATACATTAACATGTATTGTTGACGAAAAAGACAACACTAAAATGTAGTTAAACAAAAACTACACACTAACATTACGCAGCCGGCTGACTCCGTCTTTCTGTCCGGTTATGGTTGTTGATTAATGCAGATTTTTGCTGATTGGCTCTCATAACAGACCGTATGGGTGGTGCATGGCACACCACCCATAGTCCATGAGGCAAATGTCTGTGATTAGCCTACTTCACATTTTAATTGTGATATTTTGTTAGTAAAATCTGAATCTGCAATGTTCTCAGTCAGGTAAATGTAGTAGTACAATGTTTTCCTCTGAATTAGAAGTACACAATAAATCAGTAGTAGGTTATACAGTGTGGTTGCATATTAATTGCTTTGGGGTCCTTCTGTAAGTAATTTTGGGATACAATACCACAGGCCAAGCAATCGGCCCGTTCCAAACAGGCACATTACTAGTCAGGCACCGTACTAGTTAAGCAAAAGAAAAATCCTAGCTAGCTGCTAGTAGACTAAAGTTGCCTACGTTCCATAGGAACCTCCTCAGTATGTGCAGGCAGCCAGCCAAGGAGGGTCTATTTTATTTTGATCATTATTATTTATATTAAAAAAATCTATTTAATTTGGAATAACACTGTATTTTTCATATTGCCATTCTTGTGACCATTTTATGATAGCAATAGTTCACTTGAAATGTTGTGATTATATCACAGCTAAGGGCCGTTTGGCCCCACATGAACCACTATTGCTTGAATATATATATATATATATATATATATATATATATATATATATATATATATATATATATATATATATATATAAATTTGTGTTTGGTAGATTATTTCTCTGTGCTAACAATGCTTTTTGGCAATACATCTTATACCGTTGGAAAGCCTGTTTAGTTCCCTTTCAAATGGTGTCCCATTTGTAAGGAACATGCATTTGTGGGATGACCAGCAGTGCTGAGTATGTGGGTTGCGCCCATGAAAAATTTGCCAAATCTTCTCTGCCAACAGCTTATTCTGCCATTGACTCGTTTGGTGTTTGGTAGATTGGATGATTGAAGTTTGAGACATATTGGCAATTTAACAATTTATTCATTTCACAAACAGGAGCCTCAGTAGCGTGTGGAAGAACCATACACAGCCACAACAGCCTGGCACCTCCTCCTCATGCTGGTCACCAGCCTGGTCACACACTGCTGTGGGATGGCATCCCATTCTTCAACCAGCATTTGTCGCAAGTCAGCCAACGTGGTTGCGTTGGTCACTCTGGCACGAACAGCACGCCCAAGCTGATCCCACAAGTGTTCAATAGGGTTGAGGTCAGGACTGCTAGCAGGCCATACCATCCTCTCCACTTCCACATTCTGGAGGTAGTCTCTAATAAACCCCGCCCTGTGGGGGCGAGCGTTATCATCTTGGAGGATAGAGTTCGGTCCCAGACTGTGGAGATATGGGATTGCCAATGGATCTCTCTGCATTGAGATTGCCTCCAATGATGACAAGCCTTGTTTTTCCAGTGAGGGAGATGCCACCCCACACCATCACACTGCCTCCACCAAAAGGTGTTATTCTATCGGTGCAACAAACAGCATAGCGTTCTCCACGTCTTCTCCACACTTTGACCCTACAAACCAACTGCCGTAGGCAGAATCCAGACTCATCACTGAACATAACGTCCCTCCACATGTTCAGGTTCCAGTGCACGTGTTGCATATGTTTGGCAATGGCAGAGAAGATTTGGCAAATTTTTCATAGGCGCAACCCACATACTCAGAGCTGCTGCTTATCCCACAAATGCATGTTCCTTACAAATTGCGCACTATTTGAAAGGGAACTAAACAGGCTTTCCAACGGTATAAGATTTATTGCCAAAAAGCATTGTTAGCACAGAGAAATAATCTACCAAACACAAATTTCCTTACTTTTTGTGTTAAGTTTATATATATATACACACGTTGGGTATATATATACGTCGGGTGGTAAGACATTTAATTTTCCTTTTCATATTTTCTCTTTCTTTTCTGCTGAATATGAGTTGGCCAGATTTCTAGGTACAATTTCGAAAGTTCTGCTGAAACAGAAGCAATATCATGTATTTGTCAGTTGTTCCATTAATATGAACAGCTGCATTCAAAGTTAAGGCTGATATTTATCATTCTGCTGTTTGCCTGTTGCTACTTATGTGACTGTCTGTGCTGTAAGATGGTGAAAATGAGTTGATTTGTTATACTAGATGGATGATGTTACTGCATCCAAAGAGTAAAGGGGACTACAACAGTCCACACTGCAAGATACACAGAACATAAACACACTCCACTTCATCGGTGTCTGTGTCTAATGACGTGTGTGAGTAATTACTTTGAAGCCAATGTGTGTGGGTGCTTAAGTGTCTGTGCTCATGTATGTTTTTATCTGGGCCTTTGTCTATGTCTGTGTCTGCAATGAGTGTGTTTAATGGTGTGTGTGGAAATAATCACTTAATCGTCGCACTGCCTCCATTTGAGAAGTGTGTGTATGTGTGGGTGCTATGTTTTCACTGTGAAATAAGCTAAAAGATGCAGAAATAAGTGGGAAGGTCTGGAAAAGGAAAGAGAGTTAAAATAGTGAGAATGATTGGTGAGAGGAAGGGGAGAGGGGTTAAAGTGGAAGAAAAGAGAAAGCGGAAGAGAAAAGAAGGGACAGAGACTGAGGGAGTACACAGGTGGAAAGAAAGACCTCTACCCTTTATCTCTCTCTCTAATTCTCCACAATAACCCTTCCTTCCAATGTTGCTCTGCAAACCGTCGGCCTGTGAATTTATAGTTGGCCCAATGATTGCTTCTCGGGCCATGATGGCTGTAAATTGCTTTGCCATTTGGTAAATGTTGGCAGTTAGAAGGTATACAAGTAATTATTTCCGCTTGTGCTGATTGAGACATAATTCCAAGACGAGGCCCTGGAAAAATGACAGCATTTTGAAACAACTCTGTTTTAATTTCCCAGCATTCCTAATTAGAATCTGTATGAACATGGGGAGTTTTTTATGTGGTTTCCTCCAATGGGGCCAGAAATAATTAAACTGTCAAGGGGAAATAAATACGTATAAACAAGGCATAATTTTTACAGCGCACAGCACCTTGTCAGGCCATGACTTTTTGTGAAGAAAAACAATGTGGGGAACAATGCAGGGGCATAGAGGACACACTGAAAGCCCAAACACACACACACACACACACACACACACACACACACACACACACACACACACACACACACACACACACACACACACACACACAACACAACACACAACACACACACGCGGATCATACCTTCCCACTTTAATCCATAAAATACCTCTCTCAGTCTGGAGTTTGTGCTAAAAACATCAGATACAATGAACATTTGGGAATAAAATGGATAGTTAAAATTATCATGGGTCCCAATCATGTTTATTATAATTTATGTTAACCAATCAAAATAATGTTTAGAGCCATCGGTTGTGATAAAATTGCACTGTTTATATAGTAGCTGAGATCTCAAAACACTGACAGGAACTTACACAGAAGAACTGCGGGTGATGGAAGTTTACAATACAGTTTGGGTCTTAATTTCTCTTATATATCACTTTGACTAATCGTGGAGTTTGTTAATAACCTGACTGATCTTCTGACTGCCTGTGTTTCTGCAGCCATCTGACCTCTGCAAATGACGTCATACGCTCATTTGTATATTCGTGACGTCATCGCGCAGGGGCTGTTGCTCAGTTACCCCTGCGACTGACGCGCGCACACACAATCACACATGGTGGATGCAGGAAAAACCGGAGATGAGACTTACAGGGTGGCTTAAATTGAGGACAGCTACGCTCGTTATTGTAAGTGCAATAATAAGTTAAAGTCCAATAAGTAACGTTACTTTATCAAACTGTATGAATGTGTCCCAGCCCAGGCCAGGATAGAAAATTAACAATGTAAAGATCAACAAGCCACTGACAGATATGTTCAAATTTGATTCATTCAATAAATTGTTATTTTCTGTCTTAAATCCACCAGCCATTTTCATATTATACCAACATTTGCAGCATCCTGAGCCTTTTTGGTAAGGTTACTAGGAAAACTCAGCCCAGAGTAGTTTTATTCTCCCCGAAATAAGTTTCCTTTTTATTTTCAAATAATTATACTACAGTCTCACGCAACTTCATTGCAACAAAAATACAAAAGACATCGCAACTTTTATCGCAATCTTTTACAAAAGCTCCTGCAAAATTATGCATTTTGGGCCGCAACAATCTCAAAAAAAGGCAGTGAAATCCTGGAGGGACTGGGCTGTGCACTGTTTCTGCTGCTTTTTTTGCGAACTGTCATGCGGCACGTGTGTGCCAAAGACGAGTGGACACCAGTTCGCTCCGTTGGCTCCATGAATGTAATAATGGTGGCTCATTTTCCAAATGCTCTCCACACGTTCATATGCTTAGGCGGTGTGCAAAAACACTTAGGTAGCCTAAGCCATATAATGGCAGGGAAATCCCTGCATGTTCCCAGTTCTCAGCCATTCATTTTGTAAACACAATATTATCATAACTGCAACAACATAAAATCACAGCACAAATTAAAAGATGGAGCGTGGCACAATGTCTGCCATTCAACAGAGAGAACAGAGTGAGTGAGCATGTGAGGGCAAGTGAGACTGAAAGAGAGAGATTTCTTCACAATCAACATTTGAGTAATAGCTACAGTACTATGAAACAGATCACCACTTCAATGACCAAGAATATTGCAGCAAATTATAAGATGCATGTAACTGGGGGTCTCACATTTTTTTCAAATCCACTATTCGATTTGAGTTTCATTTGAAGGTTACGATTCATTCAATTTTTGATTGATTCAATTTTCCTTTTTTTCCGACAGGGATGGCAATGCCATAATAAGAGCCACAAGATAACAGAAGGGTAATTTGCAACAACAGTTTGAGTTTCTCAGAGTTTACGAGGTGCAATTGAATGTACCGTTAGTTTAACCAGATGCACCTTAAGGCACCATGGAGTCCCGTCGGAGCCCACATGCTTTACCTTCATTGTTTGTTAACATAACTCACTCACTTGGAAGGCAAAATGTTGCCACGCCGCTGACTTCAGGGAAGCGGGAGGATTTTCCAGTTCTGTTGATTCTCCGTCATCTCCGACTCCGGCAGTGGCCATGGTGTCTGGAACATGGATGTGATATAAGACCTGGATACAGTGTTTGAGGCAGAGCCCCGTTCAGTCCTATTAGAGTTGCTCAGTGGCGCATGAAGTAATCATGGAGGCAAAAATTACCCGGATGATTGGTACTTATTTCAGCATTGTGTGGCCCATACAGCAGACACACTAGAGCCCTCCGCCGGCCAAGCCGACTATTTTCGGTTATCAGACCAAATGCATCAAATTCTGATAGTGAAACTAGTAATTTCGGGGGGTTGTGACGCTCGAAAAAAAATGTATACACTGATTTACAGTCTATGAGAAAAGGTTTTTATGGGCCAGAGGGAATCAAATGACGGGTTTGCCCTGGCGCACTTCCTGGGGGCCTGGTCTGGAAAAGTTAAGCTGCAGGCTACCGGTAAGCTAACGTTACATTGTGTCTTTAGCTGCATGCTACGTTTTTTTCTTCGGTTGTGCAGGGGTGGCGAAAGAAAAAGATACTTGGGGAATTGCCGATCCTGCTTTCAATTTTTTATAGTCAGAATCAAAAGCTCTTTTAAAATCAGAATCATGACAACGCTGTAAAGTACACTTCACAGGATCTCTCTGTTCAGCACCGTGAATCAACAATACAAGCCAAAAGACCAGCAGGGTAATAACAGCATTGTCTTTAACACAAGCAACGAAGCACAAAATAATCTAATTTGACATGCAGTATATACTGTATCAATTTTCAGAAGTAACTTTTTCAAAAGACAAACCTGTATTGTACACCAACAAGGTTAAAAACAGTAAAAGTCTCACAGTTGAGCCATGGTTTTGTGAGTCACCCTACCATTCCTTGAGAGTTGGAAACAATGGGTGGATTAGAGGCTATGGATCTCTTGTGTAGGCTGAGAGTGAGCTCACACTGATAGGGAGAGCTAATGGAGATGCATTCGAACTAGAGTTACTCAATTACAATCTGACATCAGCTTGTAGACCCCAGCTTTGCCTGAATACACATGAACACACACACACACACACACACACACACACACACACACACACACACACACACACACACACAGTAAGTGGTTAACACACTACAGCCTAAATGAATCTCGTAACACAGCAGATATCACAGGCTTCATCAGGCTCTCAATGAAGGTGGTATCAGACAAAAGTGTATATTCTGGTGTAACCTGGTAATTCCATTTACTACCAAGCGTTTAGCTGACATTTTTATCTAGTGTGTGAAACAATAAATTGTACAAACTGCTTTAAATCCCTTTTTTTGCACACAAGCAACCAGATAAGATTGTAAGTGCAAGAAGCACCAGACCAGCAAAGGTATGGTGGCCTGTATAGGCTGATTATACAGATAGGTCCTGATGAAATCTGTTCCCCAGCCAGCAAAGCTACATGTGTTTTAGTGTGTTTTACTTCTACTTTCTACCTCATATAACACCATATTCTTAAAACTATCATCAATACAGAGTCAGATTCAAGTCAACCTCTGATGCAATCATATTGCTCTTCTGAATCACCCCAGCCTATGAACAACCAAATTATGTTTGCCATTAATAAACATGATTCCTAATAAAATAAGCATTATAATACACTAACCCCTATTTTTTACCGGGCGCGTCGGCGCTGCAATCAAGGCCATTCAAGTCATTGCTTGATATTCCACCACCTGCGGTGCAGCGCCTCCCAGAAACATGCGTGAAGCGGCTCTATGCTCTGTTCCGCTAAAGCTACGAGACAGGTCTGTTTTCATGCGAGCCGCGGGGAGTTCGAACAGCCTGGTAGGAAGTGAAACAGCGAGAGAATCCAGTCGGTTTACCAAAAGACAGCCCCCAATATCGTATGTCTCCTTTACAACACCATGAACGACGAGAGATTCATCTGGGAGATGGAAAAACATAATACGACATCACAGATCCTTTTTATAAGGAAAATGCAAGAAAAGAGAAGGAATGGAGTTTAACTGCAGGAGTGCTTGGAGTGGTTCTTTCAAGTACTAGAGACAATAAAATCTGCCAGTCAGACAGGCAAGACGCTCCGCTTCTGAGACGCTCCCGGTGTGGTATGGCACGTGGCGGAGGACGGAACAAAACCGTATCGCAGCCAGAACGCAGCACAGACGCACTCAGTGGAAAATCGGGCTAACTTGCATGTCACCTTGATTTCTTGAAAAAAAAATTTAATGTTTTGCATGTTAAGATCAAAATTTGTAAAAACTGAAGTTGCCTGCTGTGTTTTATTTTAAATTTTTTTTAGAGGAATCAAAAGGACTTTTCTGCTTACATAGTAACATCCATTATTACAATTTCTGAGAGCGGGGCTTGAGTGTGCAGACATACACATACACATGTACTCTACATGCCTCCGCAGACTAAGGTCAATGGTGCACTCAGATACAAATGATTCTCATCTAATATTAATATGATACAGTATGCTAAACGGTAACACAGAGGAGAGGAGAGCACAGAACAGCATATCTGAGTGAGTGTGTGTGTACACATGCCTTTTCCTGCTGGGCAAAGACGAATGCCGCTGGGACTGAAATAAAATAAGAAGAATATTAATAATAAGTAAAAATAATAGAACTCACCATGTTAACATTCTGGTACAATATAAGTATGCATGTTAATAAAGGTGCTCCCTATGGAAACAATCCAGCCAACCGATAATAACAGTATTGGTTGTTTCACACTTAAAACAAACTTATAAAGTAAATTACATGTTTTATATTGTCCTGACAGGTGAGACTGTGATTCTTTGCTATTGTCGTATCAGAAGCAAATCTGGAAGTAGCCTGATGTTGTCATGAAGCTGCAGATATTCTTAAAGGAGGTCTGTGAGGATGTTTGACCCTACAAAATGTCCCACTGTGATACCTGAGACCAATGCTCAAACAGTCATATCAATAATTTTTGTAACAGGCAATTTTAATGACTTTGGAAAGCACTGACAAACAATACTGTCCTGATAATCACACAATGCTCGTATGGGTCATTTTAGCGGAAAAGTCAAATTACCTATTTTGATGTGTAGGTTCAAAGAGTACTTGAACTATATTTGGAATAAAAAAAAGTGTATTGAAAATCATCCTTAAGTTGACTTTTCAAACTAGAATTTTTTTCTGTCTAGATTTCAAAATAAGATAATTCCTGGCTTAATAATGCAATAATTGAAATAGCATGTATTTGCAAACTAAAGGTTAGGGTTGCAGTGGTGTACCGGTTTAATTATTATCATACCATATACATTTGCTTATCTACGGTATTGAAAACAAAAATGCAACCGGACACCCTAACCCTTTCCTTTCCTACTTGACTGCCTGTCAGACTTGTCAACTTGTACCACACATAAACATGCAGTGGAGAAAAAGTGAAATGAGAAAAGGTCCTGCTTCTTTTTTCCTCCTAATTAGTTTTTTTAATCGAATGGAAGATCTTTCTTATTTATTTTTATTTTTTATAAGGTAGACTTACCGTTGCATCCCTAGTTATGGTGCATACCGGACTTTGTCTCATTATATGTGAGTAATCATAAAATGTGAAACTAAACAGGTCTATTGTGGCACATTTAATGAATTTCATGAAGGAGTTACAGTGTAACATTCAAAGATAACCATTTAGGCATTTAAAACCTGTATAAGCATAATGCAATCAAGGAAGTCAAGTGTGCATGTGCCTCCTCTTCTGCCTACCTATTTCTGTCTGTACTGTGTGTGTGTGTGTGTGTGTGTGTGTGTGTGTCACTCGTTCTTTGAAACAAAAACAACCACTTAGGCATGAACAGCAGTGCTTGGGAGACATCAATATTTCAGTCAGGTGTGTCGAGAAAAAGAGAGAGAGAGAGCGAGAGAGAGAAACATGAAAGCAGGAATGAGGGGGGGACCCTTGCCATTCTAAGGCGTTCCCATGACTGACGGAGAGAGTAAGGTTGTGTGTATGTGTACATGCATTCGTGTGTGCCATTCCCCCATCCTCACCCCACCCCTGCACTCACCATTGTGTGTACCACCTCTGTCACCTTTCCTCTAATCAGGAGTTTAAATCAATGACGTTGTCCAAAACTATAATTGCCACTCCTTAAACTGCTTCTCTCGCAATATGCTTTCACCAAGAAACCACTCGGCAGCAGAAATACGCCTCTGCGCGTGTCGGTGTGTGTGTATGTGTGAGCTGGATTAAGAGTATTTTCTCATTACGGCAGTGTCTGAACGAGTAGAAAGTGCTTCTCACATTGTTTTACAGCATCCTGAAACCTCAAAGCTCAGCACTAAGCAGCATAATATCCTGTAGTCTCACACAGATGCCTTAGCCTGGAACTCTGTCGTCACAAATTGTTCATGACTTAGACTCATTGGATGTCATTCATCAAACTTTTTTTAAGAATGAATTATTCCTATACAGTGGGACAAACAAAAAGTTTCTGAGAGACATACTTGTTGGGGCATTGTCTGAAGAGACAGTCCCTAAGGTCCTCAGGACATATCCCTTAAAGGTAGGTCCTTCAGAGGATCCAGCCCCTGAATTTGGATATAGATCCTAGTTCATGGCACATGGTGAATGGTTAATGAGCTGCATCAAAACAAGCTACGACCAGTGTCTTGCTCAAGGACACTTCAACATGTGAAGCTGGGGATTAAACCGCCAACCCTATGATTAATGGACGACCCGCACTCTGGGGCACAGCATGCAGCAAGAGGCACACTAAAACACTTTCATTTTTATTAAAAGATGATGATTAGAGATGGAAAAAAAAACTTGAAAAAAATGGGTTAACTCTAAGACAAAGCTGGAGCTGTATTACAGAAATTTCATATTCTAATATGTGTAAATATATATATATTAATATATATATTTTATATTCTGAGTCCTAAGATCTTAAAGGTGACCTATTATGTTTTTCCGTATTTTCTGTCGGATTTTCATGTTAAACATGGCCAAAGCTTCAAATAATGAGGTAAACATATTTCAGAGAAATCCCTGTGAGCTAAAACTGTTCCGAACGCTCCAGTTTTCAGTTACTCTCTATGGTTTCTATGATTGGTCATCTGCTCCTGGCAGGCAACTGCAGTGTTTACATTGTCACATGTAGCTACATGCTAAATCAGGGAAAGCTGTAATCTTGGCTGCCAATGTTGTTAATTTCTCCCCACTTTCGGGTCACATTACTACTGAAACGTATCCAGTTGTGTAGTATTTGGTTAAGAAGCCTTTATTGATATTTTTTCACGGTACCAATTCCTGCTATATCCTCCGTTGCAGCCGGACACCGGACTGTACAGAGACAGCAACAGCGGAGCACAGATGTCGGAGACTTGGATATGCGGAAACGCTGACCAATCAGAGCAGACTGGGCTTTTTCGGGAGGGGGGCTTAAAAGAGACAGGCGCTCCAACAGAGCGTCTCAGACCGAGGATGAATCGAGGTGCAGCAGCCATGGGCAGTATGAGAAAAATAAAGTGTTTTTCGAAAATTAAAGCATTTAAACATGTAGGGGTGACCCTGAATAGTCCAATGTCCAAAGTTTGATGTTTCAAATGAAGGAGCCTGATTCAACTGCCAATCTCACTGTTGAATCTTTGCAGAGGCGTAAAGCCTAGTTCAGGTAATAGATATATAATAACATGTAATTACCAAAGTAATGATTGGGTAATACAGCACAGTAATAAGATGTAATAACATAATTACTAAAGTAATAACTTGGTAATGGCTTGATGCTAACCGTATTTATATCTGGGTAATGATAATTTGGTGATATTAATAATGTAATAACATGATAACAATGGGGTAATATGTTGATGTTTTAACAGTATTATAGGCTACTAACAGCGAAATACCTTCCAAATTAGCTAAAACCTCTTTGAATTTAAAATTGGTAATTACCATATTATAATGCTGAAATTCATCCAACCATCCAAACATTTCCCTTTTGTTTTAAGGTAATACTGTACAAATGATATGTTTAATCTTGTGACGTCTTGTGAGATAATCGTATCGTGAACTTAAAATTGTGAATCGAATCGTGAGTTGAGTGAATCGTTACATCCCTTATTTTGAGTCTTGAATACAATCCAAATCCAACCCGCTCAATGTCTGATATGCAGTAGAGAAAGCACTAAACATTAGTTATTATGGTTTAAACGTGATAACCAAGATCCAAGAATTGCTCCAGATATGTTGAGACTGGCAACTAGCCTGCTACTGTGTGTATGTGTGCGTGTGTGTGTGTGTGTGTGTGTGTGTGTGTGTGTGTGTGTGTGTGTGTGTGTGTGTGTGTGCACTTGGACTTTAGCTGCCAGTCTGTGTTAACCTTGGCTGATGTTCCATTAACCAGAGACAGGAGTTTCCTTAACCTGACAATGTACTGACAACAGGAAAATGCACAGACACAAACTGTTTGTCAATCGAATGAAACAACACTAACTACTTGCCCCTCTATAAAATGGACCCTGATGGATGGATGGATGGATGGATGGATGGATGGATGGATGGATGGATAGATAGATAGATAGATAGATAGATAAGAATTATGGTGGAAAAAAATATGGAGGAGCTGGAAAGGTAAGAATGACAATAGTGGCAAGATGCCTGATTCTTCCTGCCTGTCCAACACAAAGAGGGACAGAGATGTAGGGAGAGAGAATGAGCAAGACAGTGACAGAGGGAGAGAGAGAGAGAAAGCAAGGTGGAAAGAGAGATGGAAATAGAGATGGAAAGAGAGATGTCTGGTTAACAAGGTGCTGAGCACGACAAGCCCTGGGGAGTCCACGCTCCCTTACCCTCTAAGATTAGATATCTCTCTCTCTGTCGATCCCACTCTCTCTCTTGTTGCGACACAAGGGGAACATGCCACTATCGAAGGGGGACGCCCCGGGAACGATTGCTGCACCCCCCCCTCCCTCTCTCTCTCTCTCTCTCTCTCTCTCTGATATATAATCAGTCTCTTTCTCCATCCTTCTACATTCTTTTTCAAGCTGTATTTTGTTGAATTGTATCATTTCATGCATTTGTGCTGCAGTTGCAGTATCAAAGGGACGTTAAATATAATGTAAAACACGTCTAAGGATAGAGGGTGACATATGCTGTACAGATTGTAAAGCCATTTGAGGAAGATTTGTGATTTAAAGCAACACAAATGAAATTCACTTGACCTGACTTGACTAAGTGAATGTGTGGACTAGCCAGACCCTCCTCCGCAGCGCTGTGGAGGAAGGTCTGGCAATGTGAGACTAGTTCTGTTCATGCTGACTGTATTTTGTATTGGATCTGATTTTCCTTGCATCTATTTTTTTATCTAGTCTGACTGTAAATTAATTTATGTATGTGGGATTCTGATTTTTTCCAAGAGTGAAACTTGCATCAAGCCCAAATTCTTAACACACAACTGCCTATATATATATATATATATATATATATATAACCCATCACACCACAAACCCATCTCTCTCTCCCACCTGAGCATTTCTATGTGTCAGGACAAATTGGCCGAGACTCACATCTCTCTCTCTCTCTCTCTCTCTCTCTCTCTCTCTCTCTCTCTCTCTCTCTCTCTCCCCCTCTCTCTCGCCCCCTCTCTCTCTCCCCCTCTCTCTCTCCCCCTCTCTCTACTCAACCGGAGAGAGAGAAAGAAAGAACAAGAGACGGAAAGAATGAGAAATAGATAATATGTGAAGAGTGGGGGAGGATGGGCAATATGCATCAGAGGAAAGGCAAGGATGGTGAGAAGGGAGGTTAAGAAAAAAAATAATGAAACATAAAAATGAAGAGAAAAACAGTGACTAATAGATAAAGAACAATACAAATTTAGATGTATAGTATATAGACTCTTTCTCTTTCTTACACCTACTTCCCCATAGAATTGGAATTCCAGGTGTCTACGTATAAAATAAGTAGCGATTTCCATTAAAGTCTAGTGTATTTCATGCAAATGTTACAAAAAAAGTGCCAATTAAATGAAATGATAATTAGACATATCAATGGGAAAGCCTTTCAAGAACTGTTGACCATATTGCATGTTTTTTAATGTCTTTTAAGATGAAGATGAAGAAAAGCCTATGGCAGTATTTTTAAAATATCAACTAAAGGCTGTACAAAACTATAAAGGATACTTTATTGTAGGGCTGTACCCGAATCAGTTTTTTTTCGATTCGAATCAGTTTGGCTGTTCAATACGAAAAGCCATTGGCATGAGTTTCAGTGATGATTTCAACCACATTAATATAGTCAGATGCGGCCTGCCACAGTTTCATGATTCCACAGTGTGCACAGGGGATTCAACTCAGTGGGTCAGAAACGGCTGCTCGGTGTCTGAGGATCCCCTCATCTCCCCGTATTTCCTCGGCTCTAGGTCAGCTTGGAAAGGCTCGGGGTGAAGGTGGCTTTACAGCCCCTCTCGCCTGGACCTCGCCGCTTCCTGGGGCTGTGGACCATGCCTCGTGGGTGTGACTTTTTTGCTGTGTCATCACCATTGATATCTATGGGAAACACTGTTCAGCGCGTTCGCCCTGCAAGAATATAAAAATAAAAAGTAATGCACGCTGACTGACAAAAAAAGAAAAAAAAGAAAAGACGGTTCAACTTGAAGTATTTTGTCAACTGAGGGCTCACTGACGGATGATTCAACTCATCAACTTTCAGTGGGCAGCCCTACCTCATTCACCTATACTACCTTTATACTTTACTATATACCTTTCGGTTTGACATTGTATGGCCACATGTTTTAAGGCTAACATTTCAGGATGTCTAAAGCCCCTTTTGAACACTTGTAAGCTTGTTAAACTAAACAAGTTGTTCTTTGCCCATTGGTGTATTGTGTCCATGCTTTGTCATTGTATACAATGTATGTTCATTACAAATTAAAAACAAGTC
>NC_135855.1:28542966-28635466 GCF_031162955.1 Sander vitreus
ACACACACACACAGCCATGCAGAGAGAACACTTGGTAGATTTCATCACTGCTCGTAATTATGATCCTGTCATGTCCACAACGTGGCAATCCATAACGACACACACACACACACACACACACACACACACACACACACACACACACACACACACACACACACACACACACACACACACACACACACACGCGCAGAAACACATAAACATTGAACATCTCATATACATCTCTTACACTCTCTTACTAACCATACTGTAAACTAAATTGAATATATTTTAAATGCTGGGATACACACACCTAAATATAACAATACAAACGTTCATGCAACAGAAGCTGGCAAAAGATACACAAACACAGATGCCAAAACATACACAGTGCAGCTTGTAAGAGATGAGCTGTCCTGTTATCATTTAGAGGATGAAACAGATAAAATACGCAGACTGATCTCATGAAGTGGCGTATGTATGACACGCCAATTCGTATGCCATTTTTGGCGTGTTATCAAGACGCATACTCACTTTTTAGCGTGTTTATCAACGCCGTTTGGCCTCCATTGACATAAATTACCTTGCGATTGCGTGTGAATTTACGCCGTAGCAAGTAGTATGAAAGGGCGAAAATCTGTCCCGCGTGTCACGTTTCCTAAACTCAACCGCCGCTTTGTTCTTTTACTAAACCCAACCCCGTTGTTCTTTTCCTAAACCCAACCCGCATGTCACGTTTCCTAAACCCAACTGTAGCTTTCTTCTTTTACTAAACCCAACCGGTTCTTCTTTTCCTAAACCCAACCAATCCGCTGTATACGGCGCTCAAAATGCATACAGCTAACACGCCACTTGGCTTTAGAAAGTGGCGTGTATGTTTACGAGATAACACACCAAGTGGTGTGTATGTTTACGAGAGAACACGCCAAGTAGTGTGTATGATTACGTCCGCTGTATACAGCATAGACATACACGTGGATAGCTCAAAATGCGTACAGATAAGACGCCACTTGGCTTAAGAAAGTGGCCGTGTGTCATGTTGAAATATGAGAAACTGTAGAATGAAAGCACTTTAACAAAAATAGGTCATTCTAATAAGACTAGTTGTTGTTTATGTGAGTACTGATATGATTGCGTGCATGCATCTGAGCACACATTTCATTTGTGTAATTGTGGGGTTGCATGTGTATCTCTTAAATGTAATGCATTTTAGTTTTTGCGTAATCTTACCAATTGAAATTATATCTGGACACAGGGACACAATATGTGGCTGTGTGCGTTTGTGTTTTTAATTGTGTTCATGTGTGAGTGTATGAGTATGTGTGTGTTGTGTCTGCCAAATGTGTGTGTGTGATGACATCTCTGTCTCCAGTGTTGACACCTCATGTGTCAGGGGAACCTATTAGAGCCCCTCGTAGTCTAACCCCAAACCTGACCCCCACCCTGATGTATGAGTACATGTGTGTGTTTTTCTTGGGGCCATCTAACCGCAAATGTTGTTGTTTAGATTTTTTTTTTACTTTCCTTATTAAAGGTTGACATATACATATCACGGACATTACTTTCACATAGGTTTTAGAAATTAAGACATTTCCTAAAAGCAACATAATTTACAGTTTCAATCCAACATACTGTATGTGTATGTGTGTGTGTGTGTGTGTGTGTGTGTGTGTGTGTGTGTGTGTGTGTGTGTGTGTGTGTGTGTGTCTCTGTGTGTCCCAGAATTCCCAAACAAACCAGGGGGTCAGGCCTCTGGTTACCCTCTGGATATCTGACCCTAAGACCCCATTGCCCCATATAAATCTACTGGGCCATGCTGTGTGTGTTTAGTGTGTATGAGGTTTGTGTAAGTACATGTCTTAACACGTGTGTCTGTGTGTGTGTGTGTGTGTGTGTGTGTGTGTGTGTGTGTGTGTGTGTGTGTGTGTGAGATATATATTATATATATATATATATATATATATATATATATAGAGAGAGAGAGAGAGAGAGAGAGAGACCGAGCTAGACTCCCTAGTCTCTTCCATCCATTGTTCCTTTCTTTTCTGTTTTCAACTTGTGCTTTTACATTTTTTTTTTTGCCCTTTGTGAGTTTTTAAATCTACCTTTAATTAACGGTCATCCTAAAAAGGTATTCTGGGTTTTGTGAGACAGGCACTGCCAGTACGAGTTTGACATAAATAATGGACCTTCATAAATATATAAACCTCAAATTACAAAATAAAAGTTTGTAATTTAATGGATGGAAAAAGTTGTTCATCCTTACCACCTTCTTGTTTTGTCCCTTTTGCTTCCTTTTTTTCCATCTTGACCTCATCTACCCTTCCATAAACTCTTGTACAGCCTGCATATTTTTCTGAATTTCCTTTATTGCCCTCAAATTAAAGTTATGTTGAGGTCATCATAAATGAGAACAACAAAATAAATGACAAATGCAATTTTGTTGGTTACCAAATGTACTGTATCTTCATGAATCCTCAGTACAATAATAAAGGACAACATGCGTTTGTGTGTGTTTATTTTTCCTATGCATTGTTATATATTTTGTATTTCTCACATTTCATCCACTACATGCTTTTTTTGTGAAGGTCATGGAAAAATTATTTCTAGGTTAGGGTAAAGGCTTGTATCTTTATGCAGCTGACAGAGGAGACTAAACAGCACTTTCACCCCATGTAGATAGTGTGTAGGGCTTAATGTGTTGAATGTCAGTGGATATCAGTCAGCAGGTCTTGTGCTTCACTCTGCTCTACACAGTCAACACTGCGTTTAAACCCTAAATGACATTGAGCGCACACACACACACACACACGCACGCACACACACACGCACGCACGCACACACGCACGCATGCACGCACGCACGCACGCACGCACACACACACACACACACACACACACACACACTTTGTGAGAAAACAAATGTTTACATAACCTGCAAAAGATATATGATAAAAAAAACTATTTTATCAACTTATCTACTAAAACTTCTAGGGAAGAACTTGACTCTCCGTCATACAAGAGCATAAAAGAAACATATATGATACATGTTCCTTCTCTCATTTGTAAATTTGTGATTGTCAGGTCCCTCCAATCCCACAGCACAATTAAAACATTTTCCAATTTAAATTTTCAATTTAGAAATATCTTATTTAATTGTGGAAGGGTTGTGGATCACAAAATATGGCTCCAAACTCATGTATTCACCCTCAATAAAGTGATACAGTATAACAGGGGCAACAGAGCACAAGTTCAAGCACAAAGAAACAATCCCGGAACTTGCAGTGAATCACTGCCTTCCCCAGACACTTTAACAGGCTTTCCAACCCGAGACTTGAGCTTGGTCATCAAATAGACATTTGAAAGGGTCGCCCCTCTACACCTTTGAATGTCAGGTAAAACGACGCAGGCAGAATTATTGTACAGCTGTCTTGTCTGGCATTCTGCTTACTTAATCCCTACACTTTTTTCATCGTGGAAACAGCTTTGTCGGAAGGGTTGTGCTTTCTGTTAATAGGTCAGCACCTGATTGATGTGTTGGGTAAGTTTAAACTTGAGTGATGTTATTAAGCAGCTTGAACACAACATTTCAAGATTTAAAGAAGAGGTAACAAACAATCCAATCTTGACTCCTGTCTGTCTTCTGTCTCTCCAAAAATGCTCTGCTAATGACTTCCCTAACTAGCTCCCTCACTATTTCCCTCTTTTCTTTCCTTTACCCATCGTCTTCTAGCCTTCTCCCTCTCCTCCAATCTCGTGTTTTCTCACCATGTCCCTCTCACTTCAAATTTGCTTGTGTACTCACTCTTACCCGAGCTAACCCTGACTTCCTCTCTTCTCCTTCATCACTTCCAAACTAATTCACTCCTCTCTCCTGTCCCCCCTGTCTCTCCCCTGTTCCCCATATTCCCTCTCTAATTCACACACACCTCTCCCTCTCCCTCTCTTGTCTCTCCAAACTCGCTCAAGCACAACTAAGCCGGGGGTTTGAGTCCCAATGAGAGCAGTTAGGGCAATCAGTGCTTTTCACACCCTCTGATGTTCTTAAAAGGTGGAGGGATCAGACGCCCCTGCTGTACTGCTGCACTTCACTGACACACCAAGCACACACACACACACACACACACACACACACACACACACACACACACACACACACACACACACACACACACACACACACGCTGATTGCACACAAATGCACATATTCCCAATATGGTCAGACACACTCACAAATCCACACTCACTTGAACACCCACATCCATACACGCACGCACACACACAAGCACGCACACACACATACGCACACACATTCACTGGGAAATCCTGTTGAGCTAAAATGAGTTGGTTATTAAAGTCAAAACTACCATACTGACAGAAGAGAGACACGCAACAGGATTTTGTCAACAGTAGGTAAATCTATTTCAGAGTTTACTAATAACTAAAAATTGTTTGCAGGCTGTATGCCTTTGCAGCACTTTGCAGCAAATCAAATCCAAAAGAAGAGGCTAGGTTGTCAAAGAAGGCTGAATCAAGACACGATACAATGATGACAAGATGGGATTGTCCATTTCCACACCACATGTATATAAAAAAAGAACATGTTATGGGACTTTAAATGGTTGGTTTTCTCACTGATAACAATTACTTTCCTTTGAAATGTGAAAATGTTAATGGTTTGGTTTTTGTAAAAAAATAAACAAAAAAACAAACAAAGAGTGAATGGGCCAAGCTGTAACTGTAAAAACTTTATAGTGAATCATAAGAATTAAAGCGCTTACAGGATATAGGTGACATGTCACTTTACAGTGTGGTTGGCTTTACAAAGTAAAACTGACCTCAAACTTCAGTTTTAAACTTAAAATAAAGCTACCCAAAACCTGCTAAAAATAGTTAGTCAAGAAATATTAACATTAACTACTTAAACAATACTTTAAAATAGAACAAATGCAACATAAAGCATAACAAGGCAGTGTGCATGTGTGTGTGTCACCTGCAAGGTTTCAAGTTAAAATGCTTAGAAATAGTCCTTGCTGGTGTATCGTTCAGGTCTGTGGGATCAGGTGTGCATGATGGTGTGATATAAAATGCAGTTAGGAAACTGAATGTACAGCTCCACGCTCCCCGTAATGCGGCAAAGAGCAGTGACGCTATCAATTTACACCATAACGGACAGCACAGTCACTTTGCACCAAAGTGAAAGACACCAACACACACACACACACACACACACACACACAAAGTTCAGGGGGATTAATTCACTGCATCATGTCATCAATCCTACCTTACCCCCTACTGTCAGAAAGGAAGGAAAAATGTGTAAAAAAAGGAAAACTGAAGCATAGTGCCCTTAATACTGTGCTAATATCTCCATCTTCTCTCCACCTTCTCTTTTTGGCTATCCCTCTCTTTTCCCCCTTTTATTTTTACTCAATTGTCTCCTCTCTTCTACTTTCCTATCCGCTCTTCATCAATCCATCCTCTCCTGCAGCCTCAACCAGCCCGCCTTGATGAGCCGAGGCTCTTAGTCACATTGAGGTCACACACACACACACACACACACACACACACACACACACACACACACACACACACACACAGGGAAGGGGTCATCCTGGCAGGGTTACGCTGCACAAAGTCAGCTTCCCATAATGTGGCTGCTGTCGCCTGCATCACACCCTCATGATCCAATTAGGAGCCTCGATTCCTCCAATCAGCTGCTGTGGCACCCAATGGGTAGACGGGCAGGCAGAGGCAGGCGGGCAGCGCCAATCTCGTAAGTGCTTTTAAGGGATTAGAAGGTGGGTGGAAAGTAGGGAGGGAGGGGAACACCTCTCTCTCTCTCTCCATCCTCGGGGCTCTCGTTGTGTTGCTGAGACCAGAGCACTACAATACCTCTTAATTAGCACCACAAATTATTGCTGCACTTCCAAATACTAGTGTACTAGAAGTATGGGAGGAATGATGAAGGGAAAGTGGGAAATTGGTCACACAAAAGCTGGAACAAGTTAAAATAAAGAGAAATCAGCAAAGACGGTGCAAAGGGAAAAATGATGTACTTCAGGTGACTGAGAATGGTAAATAAAGTAGAAGGGTCAGATGGACAGGAACAAAGAAAAAAAAAAGGAAAGAAAGGGATGGAGGAAGGATGAAGTATTTAAGACTCAAGAGAAGCAGCGGCACCTTTTGGCCTTTTATGATCTCCTCCTTAGGTCCGAGGATGTATGCAGGATATGCTAGGTCAGTATGGTGAATTTAAAGGGGAATTTTTTTTCAACCTGGAACAACCTATTTTCCTATGTTTTTGTGTGTAAGTGACTGATAGGAACAACAATCTTTGAAATTGGTCCAGTATTAAGCGTGAATGCTGTAACCGGCAGCCACAGACCAGGCTGCTATGTAACCCTATGGGGCAAATGTTCAGACCCATCGCCCTGACCTCTGTGGTTATGAAGTCCTTTGTGCTTTCACACCTCAAAGACATCACCGACCCCCTCCTGGACCCCCTGCAGTTTGCCTACAGAGCCAATAGGTCTGTAGACGATGCAGTCAACCTGGCCCTCCACTACATCCTCCGGCACCTGGACTCCGCAGGAACCTACGCCAGGATCCTGTTTGTGGACTTCAGCTCTGCCTTTAACACCATCATCCCGGCTCTGCTTCAGGAGAAGCTCTCCCAGCTAGTTATGCCTGACTCCACCTGCAGGTGGATCACTGACTTCCTGTCTGACAGGAAGCAGCACGTGAAGCTGGGGACACAAGTCTCAGACTCACAGACCATCAGCACCGGATTCCCCCCAGGCATAGGCGGAATTTGACATTCGCGTGAGGGGGGACAAAAAAAAACTCATTGTAGCGGCTGAGACCTGGCCTACCACTTGGGGAACACAGCACGAGCACGTATGGATCAAACAAACATGCTAAATAAACATATATGTTTATTTTTGACCCAAAGAAGAAGAAGAAAACAGTACAACAATACAATCATATTCTATTTGTAAACAAGTAGAAGCCACTTGACTTGTTGTCTTCTATCTTCGGACACAATTAGGATCAAGGCAACGAAATGTGGACAACTTTTGCACTGTTAAAATATTATCTTCAACCAAAACGAAAAGATATTTTAAAGTTTTTCTTTCCTTTTTTCAACATTTTGTGGCAACGAGAGCAATTAAAAAAACAAGTTATATTTCGCATTTTGTTGTACTTAACAATCCCCCAGGAAAAACACGATTATGCGATCGCATAATACAATGCATAATCAGATAAGTCCGCATATTTATGCGGGGGCCGCATTTTTTCAAATACGCCGCACTTTCGCTGCATAAATTGCAGATTTCCGCGCAAAATGTGCGGGGCTTGCATGATTTCATAATCCCCGCATTTTTATTGCAAAAAAGTCACATATATCTTAGCAGAAAGTTGAAAAATGTTGCGTTTACTTCACACAAGAGCAGCCATTTCCCCTGTTGCCATGGGAACGTTATGAAGTGACGTAATTATGCGACGTGAACATCGAAAAGCTGCAAACCCCGCGATGAAGCCATGATGAAACCGCAGTTTTTCCAAGTTCGCGCAATTTCATCGCATAAAATTGCATAAATATCGCACATAGTCCATCGCATTTTTTAAGAAAACGTGCCGCATAATCAAGGATTTTTGCCCGCAACAATCACAAAAAAACTGTGCATTTTTCTGGAAGGACTGACTTAATGAAACATTTAAAACATTTTGTGAGACACGGGGAAAAAACGAAAAAAGAGGCCATGTGAGAGGCTACAGTATGAATAGATACAGATTTGCCTTTTTCTTGGTTTATACGTAAGTCTGACAAGACAGAACATTTTCAACTGACAGTCACACACACTCACACAACACTCCCCACTTTTGATTTTTACATCAGTGGACCCCCGTCCCTCAAAAGACAGCATATTGAAAGCAGTGTGTTGAGCTTCTCCAGCTTAAAGCAGTTATTTGGCGGAGAAAATAAAACTTACAGACCTAGACATTGTCCAGACTAGTGCAACAGTAATTTTCGTTTTTTTGCGTCCTGCATATGCGTCGACAATGGTCTCAGGTGAGAGCTTGGCCGTAATGTCGCTTTCGATTATTAGGATCACAAGAGAAGAAAACCTGGCTGCTCCCATCGTCAACCGCAGCCAGTTCCTTATCCTCCTCATCGCAGAGAAGCTTCTCTCAGAGGTAGATGACCCAATCGACAGTGTGAGAGCTAACTGTAAAAGTTTATAGAGATTTGGGTAGGTTGTTTTTTTTACAGCTTTTTTAAGATGCTCCATTGAAATCGGTGCGTTAGCAGAGGCTTTGACAAGCTTCATCTTGGCTGCAACAAGAAGGGGGTTAACTTTTAGTGCCAGGGTGTATTTTTGTAATAGTGGATCAATTCCATTTTCATCGCATTTCAAAACTGTGGCACACGCACGTGCAAGTTCCATGGACTTTCCAGAGAACCTCCTTTCCAGCTCATTGATGAGTGTCCAGCACGGGAAACTATAGTTTCTGCTGATAGCCAGGACTCTCTGCTGTTTCTTCGTGGGTTGTTTCCCTTTGTCCTAAAGTACTGGTAATCAAGAAACCATCAAGGGAGGTGGGCGGATTTGAAACACGTTTAATTTTGGGTACGTCGGGGCCTGTGGAGACGTAAATTAGACGGTCAGTGTTTTCTTCTGCCTGCCTTTTAGACACAAAGTGTGCTTTTAGGCTGTCAGTAAGGGCCACAGCTTCGGACAGTGTGCAGCTGGATGACTGTAGGGCCTTGTGCGTAACGTGGATCACACGCAGTATCTCCTCAAACACAACGAGGCTTGTAATGAATGACATTCTCGACATGAAGTCATGGATACCACTGGCTTGCGCTGACCACTTCTCTCCCCCTTCACTGATTTCTCTCAAACACTCCGTAATCGCAGAGTAGTGACTTTTCACTGATTTCACACATCTCCACTTGCATGCCCATCTCGTCTCACTGGGCTGAACTACTTCAGTTACTTTCACGTTCAAGGATTTTTGGAGTTCAATAAATCTCTGGTGGTTTGATGGTTCCGAAAACAGTGAATACACATTGTCAATAATGCTCAGGAATGATTTCACACATCGGTTAACGGAACAGCACTCCACAAGCACTAAATTTAATTTGTGCACCAAGCAGTGTATGTAGGCTGCGTAGGGTTGAGTCTCTTTGATGCGCTGCTGCACACCAGACACAAGACCTGACATCACAGACGCACCGTCGTAACTCTGTGCCACAATTGGGATGTTTTTAAGACCACACATATCAAGCCCTTTGTAGATGGCCTCCACAATTCAAGCAGTCCATAAAACACTCCTTGATTTCCAATTCCTCGTATGCACACTGACAGCTGCTCAGTTTTGGAGGACCTAGCCTCGTCCGCAATTATGGAGAAAAATCCACTTTCCTGCACCTTCTCAGCAATGTTGTTGTAAAGCATGTGTGCACAGATGTCAATTATTTCATTTTGAAAATCTGGGCTTGTGGCATTAAAATAATTGGATTGCATGTTTTAAAAATCAACATATTTCGATAAAAAACTGCAAACATCGAGGAAATTGCCACGCAATTCCGACTCTTCTCCCTCCATGTGTCCACGAAAGGGCAATCCAAGTTTAGACAGTAGCCTCACAACATCAACTACTTTGCATAGATAACCTTTGTTCTTTTCGACTGTAGTTTTATGGCTTTCAGACAGTTTAGCTGCAATAGATCCATTTGAGGGTGAGCTGGCTTGGAAGTTATTCCATTTAATCATACAGTTCAGATGGGCCTGGCTTTTTCCATGTTTCTCTAGTTTACTGCTCAGTTTTTTCCAGTCACTCATGCCCTTTCTAAATGTGTCCTCAAAGTGGCTTTCAGTCTGGAAATGGCGACAAGCAAAACAGTAGACTGCATCCTTTCTAACGGAATACTCAAGCCAAGGGTAATTCTTGTAGAAGTAAGTGGAAAACGATTGCTTTGTACTTCCAAAACATTTTGAGGGGAATTGGGGCAGAGCAGGTTGCTTAGGACAGCCGTGTTTTTCTCCAAGATCATCTGTGTTACCTTGTGTGGCTAGTGCATCTGTGGGGTGAACGTCAGAACTGCTTGCGGTTGCTGCTGATCCAGAGCTGCTTGACGTTCCCTCCAAGTTCACAGCGGTGTCTGTTTGCCTATCGTCATCAACGGTTATTGTTGTTTGTGTTGTATTCTTGTTAGATCCCGATGGCTGACTATTTGTGTCGTTTGGAGCTCGACATCTTAAAAATCTCCTTATGTCCATATTTTCATGTAACGAGTCCGACAGATAACTGCAACGTTATTACATGCTAGCTGAGAATTGCTGGACTTACGTTAGCCTGTCGGTCTTTTTTTTACTAAAGCAGTATATGAATATCAGATGTATTACCTACCACCATTTAGTTGTTTTGTGTTATTTAAAATATTTAGAAAATATCTGGTCATGCCAGATGTAATTATTACACAATTTTTTCTTTAAACAATGCAATTCATTATTCCGGGGGGGGGCTCCCCCCGCAAACTCCGCGCATGCCCCCAGGGCTGAATTCTTTCTCCTCTGCTCTTCTCCCTGTGCACCAACAACTGCACCTCCCGTCACCAGTCTGTCAAGCTTCTGAAGTTCGCGGACGACACCTCCCTCATCGGACTCCTCTCTGATGGTGACGAGTCCGCCTACAGGTGGGAGGCTGACCACCTGGTGAAGTGGTGCAATCAAAACAACCTAGAGCTCAACGCTCTAAAGACAGTGGAGATGGTTGTGGACTTCAGGAAGAACCCAGCCCCACCTGCCCCCATCACCCTCTGTGGCTCCACAATTGACACTGTGGAGTCTTTCCGCTTCCTGGGAACTATCATCTCCCAGGACCTCAAGTGGGAGCTGAACATCAGCTCCCTCATCAAGAAAGCACAACAGAAATTCAACCTGCCAATTCTGATTCTGCGTCAGTTTGGCCCACTAAAAGCACTTGTGTAGTCTACGTGATACGCAGGTATACGCAGTATACCCACTAAGAAAGCTCCACGATTTCCATATACCCAATTAAAAATATCCAATGACACGCAACAACATACTTTCCATTATATTTTAATACAAAATACAAAGGCAGATTCTGGCCAATATATATACTGTATACAGCACAGTATATCCGCTAAAATACATTAGACTACACCACTGACTAAAAGTGCTGTTTTTGCCACTGACAGACTCAGATTATTATTCTAAGTGTCTGACAACATTATGGAAAGGATCCCTACAGAGATATACCTTTTTAAAACCTCTTTGAGAACAGAAACAGCTCTGAGGTCGCTAGTGCTAAACCCACCAGACTCCATTCAACAAAAGAATACTTTGTGCGTGTATAGAGTCAACATATTTTCACATGTAAATCGGTAAACTATGTTATTTATTTCAGAGAGTTTTATTTTGTTTCTGTCGACTTTGAATGAAGTGTATCATACAATGCTAAAATAACTTTATTTACATGGAGTCTGGTGGGTTTAGCAAATGCAATTTCATGGATCTTTTTATGTTTAAAGAAAGGATCTTACTCTTTAACAGAAAGGTTGACCGCCTTAGAAATCTGTTGCATAATGTCGTCAGACACTTAGAATATTAATCTGAGCCTGTCAATGGCAAAACGAGCACTTTTGTGAAGGTAAACACAAGCTGCACAATTGCCCTATTAACTAGTTTCGCCGCTGCTGACTGCAGCCATCTCGCTTAATACTGGACCAATGTCAAAGATTGTTGTTCCCATCAGTCACTTAGAAACAAAAACATAGGAAAATAGGGTTGAAAAAAAACTAAAACGGTAGTTACCCTTTAATGCACATTTTAAGGTACTGCTTCTGCAAAGTGCTAAGAATACATTTCAGTGGCATTTAGCTTCATGCAGTGAGTACACATGGTAATGTGTGCATGTGCATGCCTTCAACAGATGTCCTTGTGTAATCCATTAGCTTTTAAGAAAGAGACAGAGAAAGAGAGTGGGAACAAGGGAGAGAGAGAGATCTTGATAAGGTTCAGAAACCTGGCTGTAGTAAGAACCCGTTATCAGAGCTACTAAAGGGCAGATAATACAGGAAACCACAAACACTGTAAATTACAGATACACTATCCACAGTATATCTACTTTTTGCTTATAATAGCACTCACTAATTACACACACAGACGAGCAGACACACCACATATCCAGAAAGAAATACAAAAAAACATACATACTGTAGATCTTTAAAAATGCAGATATGTGCATACATACACTTATTGTAACAGGCAAACAACCATGCACAAAGACAAACACACCACACCTTTTCGGCCTCATGCACTCGGTATCCGTGCAACCAGTCAAAGCGTTAAATTGGCAGAAACTTTATCTTCAATAAACCATTTAGTGAAGGCCAATATTTAGAAGAGAAAAATAGACTTTTTTTAAAAGGCTTCTAGCAGCCATTATCCACAGATCTCACACACACGAGAGTTGGGGGCATGTGTTTGAGGTAAACATGTGTGTTATAATATCTTTAATCAAACATTTAATATCTAAAATTCTGATATAGAGAAATACCACCAGGCCCTGTGCTTTTAGTGAGGTGGGTTTATCTACTGTATGTCAAACACACACACACACACACACACACACACACACACACACACACACACACACACACACACACACACACACACACACACACACACACACACGTAGGATAAGTGTTAGACCAATGAGGTACTGATCATTTACATCATAGCTGATAATATACTCAGTGTTTATTTATGTAATCTGTTATCTATGACCTCTGTTGAGATTTGTAGACTAATGCAACAACACTGGCAGCACCTAAACCATTCACCCCTCCTGAGTCTCGAGTCACTGTGGCCTGTATTTGATTCAGTTAATCAAGTGACATTTCATAATACAGTGCGGTAAGCTGTCCAATTACAGCAGAGATCCAACAGAAATGTCAAGTAGGTGTCATATATTGCCATGCCAAATTCGGTAAAACAAGCACTGCTTCTCTTTCGGCTGCTTGAGAATAAGTGCTTTAAGACTATATGCTGCAAAGTAAGCTTTATGTAAACCCTTAAAGCTATGCATGTAGTAAAAAAGTTACTGAAGTGTAAATAACCTGATCAACACCGTTAATACATTGTATCAATTTTTACGCTAGACAAGCTTGTGACTTTGGAGGAGGGAAAACTCTACTAATGAAATCCAGAATTTTTTTCAATACAAATGAAACTCTTTCTTGGGTGCATTTTGAGTCCGTGGAACTAAGTCTATATCAGGTTTTGCCACATACAAACTCTGAAACCAGATTATCCTCAACCTGGTAAGAAATGTGAAATGCAATTAATGACTAACATATTAACAATGTAAGTATTCACTGGCAGTGGGCAGAAAGAAACCTGCATCATACTGTATCAGTACTGACTGCCTGATAACAAACTTGTATTTATTTAGTTTTTTTAAGGTCAACATTGTTGTGTTGGTCTGTGTGTGTTTACCCACCACTGTGCAGGTTTTATCTTTCTCCTAAGCATTTTGCTTGAGGCGTCAGGACCTCAATTAAAAAGAACTGCTTGTAGCAGTCATGAGCTTGAAACACACACACGCACGCGCACACACACACACACACACACACACACACACACACACACACACACACACACACACACACACACACACACACACACACACACACACAGTATCTCTAAAGTATGAATATTTCACAATATCTAAGTCCTTTTACCTTGGAATGACCTGATTGTCCCACCCTGTATATGTGTGTGTGTCACTTCATTTCCATAGAGGTATGTGGAAGTGCATTCAATCTACTGCTTGAGCAAAGACATGGACACTAATACAGACACAGAGGACTTGGTCCAATGACACTGAATATTTAGAACATTAATGCCCTTTTTCTTAGAAAATCTCTGTGGCTTAGTGATGTAGCCTTTGTCCTATATTTACCACATGGGTTGAATGGGACGAAATATAACTCATGACATTAATCACAACACATTTCCTTCTGAACCACCTATGCTTTCTTTAACGATTCCCTAAATAATATTTGATTAAAAAAAACGTATTTGTGAGGTAAAGGGCTTAAGATAAATCCCAATCATCTTCAGAGTTCCCTCTTTCTGATTTATTGTAGAAAAGACAATCTTCAAACGTGCATTGCGTCAATGACTAATTATCATAATTATCTTTACGTTACATGCCATTGGGTTGAATTCCCCACAAGGTTCACTGGATTGCTTTATGGCATAAAACAATAGGGTACTGTTGTTCTAGCACCAACAGTGCTGAAGCTGTCTAACTGTCTCCCATTTTTATAAAAAAAAAAAAAACAACAAATATCTGAATTCAACTTCAACTCTATGATCACCTTTAAAGGGTGCTTTGTGTCCTTGCACGCTTGCATGTTTTTTTGGTTCTCCAAAAGCAGCTAAATCATAGGTGTTTTATACAGCTGTCACCTACTTTAATTGCTACAGTGAGTTAGTTTGCACACAAAACACACATCCAGTCAGAGACGCACACACGTAAAATGAGAGCAATAGGGGAATTGCTTTTTCTCGCTCTGTCTCTCTTTCTCCATGGTCATTTAAGAGGCCCAGTTAAAAGTGTCTCAGAGAGAAATGCAACACACATTCTGTGTGCACTAATCACATGCGGCAGCCTCTCTCTAAGTTCTCAGCCTTGCATCATTTACCAGGCTTTTTAAACACAGTGAGGTGAGTTGCGGCACGCGTTAAAGAGCCAGGCAGGCAGTAAAAGAAGCACACATGGAAAAAAGCCTCAAAGTGTATTAGAGCTCGAACTGCTGTGTCTAGGCCAGATGATTTTTTCATCTTAAATAAAGAAGGAAAATCCTCCAAAGCTAGTATGTCGTAGCTGGTTCTCACTTATTTTAAGGGGATGTGTTTTATTTCAGGTGTGTTATTAAGAAACATGTACAAGTTGGGATGAGAGTTAAGGTCAGACTGGTCTATATCCTTGATGTTACACTTCCGGGATTGCTCCGGGGCCGCAGGAAATTCCACCGGATGCATGTATTTTCCGTTTCCTTCCACCTTCTTTGTGTTGGAATTTTAAATTCGGTGGATTAATGAGGACTATTTGGTTACACTTTACTTGAAGGTATCTACATAAGAGTGACATGACACAGTCATGACACATGAACCCTAATCCTAACTCTAACCTTAACCATAACTTGCATGACAAAAACCGAATGACACTTACTAAAAGAAGCGTTATGTCATAAACGTTTATGACTTGTTTATAATGTTTATGACACGTTCATGACAGTGTCATGTCACTCTTATGTAAATACCTTCAAGTAAAGTGTAACCGACTATTTTTGACTGCTCCTTAGATGTCTGTAGGGTAAATTGAGACAGCTAGCTAGACTATCTGTCCAATCTGAGTTTTCTCCCGCACGACTATTTTTACTGTGCGGAGTTTAGCACCGCCCATGACGATTCTGACTGGTTTAAAGAAATGCCATTAAACCAGAGCACGCTTTCCTCCCATTCCTGAATGCTATGTGGACTAGTCAGACCCTCCTTCAGCGTGCTTTGGAGGAGGGTCTGGCAAAGCGAGACTAAGGTCAGGTGGTGCAAGTAGTAAGTCCACTGTAATATGAATTTTGAAGAAAAAAAAACTCAACACTACTGCACCAAATCCATTACCCCCATATGGGATGACAGGCAGAAGAGAGGAATGAGATGAAAAAGTCCCTCACAGCATGTCGCTTCCTAATTTAAAAAGAATAATGAAGGAAAGGAACATTGCCTTGACAGCTCTGACAACTCATTCTTTTCTCTGTCTCACCCATGTTTTTTCTTTAAAAGCGTCCTCTTTTTCCACTCATCCTCACTTTACTGTCCCCTCTCAACCCTCTTCTTCCTCTGTGCTCTCTCTCTCTCTCTCTCTCTCTCTCTCTCTCTTTACCCTGTGCTTGCCAAACACCTCTCTCTTGTGTTCACATGAAAGACAATTAGACCCAGTGACATCAAACCCTGCAATGACAGTTAGTGTCCACACACACAGAGGCAATATCCACCTCTCTGCCAGACAGCTTTCTGTTCACTCCAAGAGAGGAAGAGGAGCCCATGGAGAGGAAAGGAGAGGAGAGGAGATCTTGGGCCACTTAAACAGACTTTCATTGTGTAGTGTGCGTACTGATTTATGCATTATCTTCAGAAGCCTGACAATTGAAGGCAACTCCTCATTTATATCCTAAATATGAAGAGAATGAGAGCGAGTGAGAGAAGCAGGAGAACCATATGTATAGATAGATGTGTCTCTGTCTGTGCAAATAGACTACATAATGTATGCTTCCATTTGAGTGTGTGGGTCTGTCTGCTCAGAATTATCAGTATTACCACTTGATAGTTTCAAGTAATATCAATCTTTGTTGTTTCTTTCAATATTTTTTTTTTAAACTTTTTTTGTGGATTTCAAATCTACTAAATCATTAGAAATATTGTGTACTGCTGCACAGATGGTGCTGACTGCTGACCCCAACGTCCCTGGTTCAAGTTAGAGGATCCTCGACAGGTCTTGAAGACATAAAAATTACAAAAAATACTTTAAAAAGGTATCCATTAAAAAAACTATAATAATGAAATGAATGATTAAGCTAGTGAATGAATGGATGAATGAATGAATGAATGAGGAAAGAGCTCACCTCTTACCAGAGTAATCAGGCTATTGATTAAGTCAGCTTTTCTCATAGAATTGACCATTTCTTATAGATTATCAATACTTGGGCCACTTAGGCCATTTAGAGGTGACTACGCAGCAAGAGCCCTGTTGTAACTAGTGAACATGGAATTTAGTCACATTTAGTGGAAAGTACATCTGTGTGTGTGTGTGTGTGTGTGTGTGTGTGTGTGCTTTTTTTTTTTCAAGTGCTGCAATCATGTATTTTGAGTAGATAAAAAGTGATCACGTATTGATTTGAGTAAATTCCTGTCTTGTTCTCCCATTAACAGTGAAATAAAATGTATATTTTTGTGATCATCATGCTGGAGCAGATTTGATAATTAATCAAATGTGACACTCAAAAAGATACAGAAGAAATACAGAGGTTAGTGTGCACACACACGCATGCATGCACAAATGCACAAGCGCGCACACACACACACGCGCATACACACACACACACACACACACACACACACACACACACACACACACACACACACACACACACACACACACACACACACACACACACACACACACACACAGATGTACATTCCGCTAAATCTGGTGGGAAGAGAAGGGAAACCCGAGCTGGACCAGGAGTGGGATAACAGGAGTCCAGGAATAGTGGCAATCGATGAATGGATAGATGGGTAGATGGATGGATAGAAGGAGGGAGGGGGGTAGGTGGTGAATGGGGGAGAGTTGAAGGGGGAGAGTTTGAGAAGATGAGTGGTCTCCTGGGTGGAGTGGTGATAGTCTTGCTGAGTGTCTGTGAGACCAAATCCTTTCCAAACTGAGGGGAGAAAAGTGGGAGGAGAGGAAAAGAGACAGGTAGGGGATCTGAGGAGAGGAGAGGAACAAAACAGTGCCATGATGATGCTTAGCGAGGAATGAACTGAAAAGACGTGTAGAGGTATGCATATAGAGAAGGCATTGGAGGAGATGAAGTGGACAGTATTTGTCAACCTCCACCTTCTTTTCCAACAATACCCTCTAACTGAACATTATTTAAGAATTGGGTTTAAATCATTGCATTACAATTACATTTTTATAAAATGAACTGTAAAAAAAAAAATTAAACATATCTTACTTCTATCCAAGACAAGCTGTGGCGCATCACTCAGCAAAGGCCACATATTTAATGAGTAAGGCGATAGTTGTAATTTAGTCAATACATTGATAATGACAGATAGATGTGATTAAGCGAACACATCGTATGTTTGCATTGCTGTTATATGTTTGCAGTAATTAATCAGCAGCGCTTACCACCTCTGCTAACCAAGAAGCCCTTTTATTTCTGCATTTACAGAAAGTGTGTCTGCAATTATGTAATAATTGAACAGCAAAATGTCTCACACAACAGTGTCAATGTGAATATCACAGTAAAATCATATTGCAGTCCAAATGTAAACATACCACTTTGTCTGCATAAGATGACATCTTGATATGATACATAGGAGGTAAAGAAAATACGTGTTAAGAAAAGACATCTTAAGAAATGCCGAAAGAGGTTGTAAGGAACTCTGAAGTTCCCAAGTAGAGGTAATTTCTTTCATTAAAAAAACACACGACCACAACCACACAACCACAACCACACACACACACACACACACACACACACACACACACACACACACACACACACACACACACACACACACACACACACACACACACATACACACAAGAATAGCTGTATTGATGAGGAGGCCTAGTCAATGACCATCAGAGGAAAACAGAGACCGCCATTAGCCAGCCAGTCAATCGCTAAAGCATTCGGGGTAATTCTAGCACACACATACATCCAGACACAGGGATACACACATTGACAGCAAGACGACACCACTCAGGGGCTTCTTAACCAAACATTAAGGCAGGACTGGATTTATTTCATCACTCTGTTTGGTATTACTTATATGATCATGCTCTCTTTCTTCCAGCTTTCTATCTCCTTGTTTTTGTCCTCATGCTCTCTATATCTGATTTATTCTACCTCTCGTTTTTTTTCAACCTTTTTTTCCACTTTCTCTCCATCTCTCTCTCTCTCTCTCTCTCTCTCTCACCCTTTCTCTCTATGGGGTAAAGTGGCGGTTGGTTGTTCCTAGGGGGTCTTAACCAACTCTCATTAGTGCAGTGCAGTAGTTTGTGTGTGTGCGAACAAGTGGTGGGGATGATTGTGCATTAGCCAGCCAGCTAATCAATAGGAAAAACCACTGAGCCTGGGCCCCTGCTTATGTTACCATCAGCGCTATTTATAGGGAAACACACATGCCCACAAAAAAAAAAATCACAAATAGCCATATGCTATCACCCACACTGTTGATACAGTGTTTGACTCAGGCCTTTAAATTCAAACTCAACATTAACCTGATAAGATTTAGGAAAGATTTTAGCAAAACTATGACAGCAGGAGAGGGACGTGAAAACATACGTTTATAAGGAACACAATGTCAACTGGCATGCTGAATTCTTAGTTTGAACTACTGTAAGTACTACCATTTAAAACAATGTGACAGATTAGTAGGTAGTGGATAAAAGCATTCTCTCAAAGTCAATGACCCAGTGTCCAACATAACTTTTTTCCCCACTGGCCCCCCGGGCCAGTAGATCAGGGTTTTATTGCCCTGGAAAAAAGAAGGGGGAAAAACTTTGAAATGATTGTAGATATCCTGACAGCGTTTGAACGCTTCATTGCGGAAGCTGACTTTGCAATTAGCTCACGTTAGCTTGTAATTATTAGCGCACCCCGCCGTCTCTGCGCCTCACTCCCAGCCTCTAGGAGACCACTTTGCCGGGAGCAAACAGCAGTTGCTGCAGCTGCAAATGGGTTAGAGTTGGCTACAGCACCTCGACCACAGCCAGACTGGAGCTGCTTAGGGACCGCAACATACGCTAATATTACTAGCTAGCTCCCGGAGAAGGAGGAGAGCGGACAGCATCTCCGGTCTGGCTGAGTTTGAGTTGCTGCAGCCACTACTGAAGGTCCACAGCATGTGTGGACTCTTTTCTGTGCAAACTCCATTTCTAATCTATGTTACAACAACGTATTGCACCTAGCGTTAGCATCAAATTACTAAGAACTGACTCGTGACTTTGATTGGCACAAACAATATCACTGGCCTGAATGGGCCAGCGACTGGCCAATCATCTTTCCCGGCATACTGTTTTACTGGACCCGGGCCATTTCTTATGTCGAACCCTGAATGACCACAAACAAAAAAAGCATTTTGGCCAAAAGATAAGAAACACATAACACTGACTTAAATCATGTCCTCCTCCTGGTGCCTGAAGCAAAATTAGTTTTCTTTATTTTGGCTGTCACCTGTAGATTGTTGACTGCATTCATTTTTTCAGACTTTTTTTTGTCCCTAATGTCAAGACACAATGTCAAAGGGTGACTGCTTATTACATATGTGTGTGTTTCTAATGTTTTAGGCTATGTTCATATACTTCCGTGCTGCACGGAATGCTTTCGAATGTTTACAAAACAGGCACTCTAGTGGCCCAAAGGTCTAAGAAGTATACCATGTAATTGCAATTTCCCTGATTTGTATCCGACCGGGGACCTTCGTTGCACATCATCCCCCTCTGTCTATCTTTACTCTTCTCCTTTACTGAACATTGAATTGTCCAACGAAGCCAAAATGCCAAACCATACTCTTAAAATGCATTAAAAAAAAAAACTCAAGGTAAAATTAAATTATGTTAAGGCTCCATCCAAATCCAAATAATTACAATATAACTTTTTCTCTTTGACTCCCTCCACTGTCTCACCCTCCCTTAGCCTCTCTCTCCCCCTTATCTGTCGTTCCTAGTGGGAGTGAGACAGATTAACGTCAACGCTGGTTTTACTTATCATACTGTAGCCAGCACAATCCTGCAACCCTGCAAGGGATAGAGTGGAATGGAAGCAAACTGCATCACCATTCAAAACACTGCACAAAACACACATACTTACTGTACATAGACACATGAAGTGGTACACTTCACTGATGTACTGCATGTTCAATTGGGGGTTGTTGATACTGAGAGGGACTGATCAACGTCTTACCAATATATGAAGACTGAACTTGAGGTTCCTTCTCTCAATATTCAAAAGGCTAATTTGTCTATCTAATGTTCAGCATTAGCAAATATATGCAATGCAAGTATGCTAGCTATGAAAAGCACTGTGTTCACGTGCTCCGTTGAAGCGAATGACTTCACGGCCCACCAAGTTGTGATTACATTTCTATTCCTCAAGATGTGAGTGTTACATATAAAAATAGACAGATTTTCAAAGTTTTATATAAATATATTTATGTTTCTATATAAATGTAAGTCTTTTCATGTATATGTCCATGAGTGAATATGTGATGTGCAGTCCTTGGGTTGGCAAACAAACCCCCCTGTGTATGGGTGTATGCGAATTTATGTGGACCTATCTTTGTGTATTACTCAGAGGTCCCCCCGCCATCTGATACACAAGCACAAACATTCACACACACAAACAGTTAGAGCTTAATGAAGCATAACTCAACCTGGTGCCCATTAGCCTGATAATTAATAATTTCGCCCTGCCTCCTAACACACTTATCAACTTGCAGAGGAGATTGGGTGTGTGTGTATGTGAGCGTATGCATGAAGGGTATGTGTGTCTGTTTGTGCCTGCCAGTGCTTATGCACTTTGGCAGATAAGAGATGTGGTTGGTAATGACATATGTGTATGTGAACATGTTTGCACATACCATACGTTTGTATGTCACTGCTGCTATGTGAAAAGCACTACACGTAGTGTAGTTTGTTTTGCTGTTGTCCACCACATATAGATCAATTAGGGTAGGTAGAAACAACTCTCTGTATAATGCAATACAACAACAGCACCACCACAAAATGACCATACAGTTGAGTCAACACCAAAAACTGAAAATTAAAACATTAATGAAGGCTTTCACTGCAGCACTGTTGCATTAGACTAATAATACAACTAATGCTGTCAGTTAAACGCGTTATTAACGGTGTTAATGCAAACCCATTTTAACTGCGTAAATTTTTTTATCGCAAGATTAACGTTCTTTTTGGCATAGCAAACTTTGTAGTTTTTTTCACATGCTAGTATTCTAACTAGTAACGTTAGAAAAACTACAACACCACACCAGATCTAGCTAGACCGGAAACAAAACAACAGGCACGCTGCACACACTTGTTTGGGCTTGCGAGCCGGCCAAAGAGTAGTAGGCTACCGTTAAGTTTTGAGTGGATGGCGAGCGCGAGACGCCGAAATGGATGCCAGTAAGATTCTGAATGGAAAGTTTACTTTTAAAAAGTTGCCAAATAGTTCCATTGACAAGACCAAAGTGATCTGTGTGTTTTGTCGTTGTGAACTGAGCTATCATCGCAGCACGTCCAGTCTGAAATACCACTTGATGGCCAAGCACACAGCTGATGCGAATTCTCCGCCCCCTCGTCAAAGCCAGGCGACAAAAGCACAAAGCAAGCTGATCCACCTTTCCATGTTGACAAGAGCATTACAATGAGAAAAACATAATTGAACAAAAAGAAATCTAGGGACATTTAGAATAGATAAAAATGTGCGATTAATTGTGATTAATTGCGAGTTAACTATGACATTAATGCGATTAATCGCGATTAAATATTTTAATCGTTTGACAGCACTAAATAAAACTAATAATAAACTGACAACTGAGTGTTTTAGACATGTAAACAACATAAAGCAAGCTAGTGTTTGCCATAGCTGGAAGAAAGTTGATGTTGTAAGGGTAAAAGGTTTTCCCACAACGTTGTTACAACTATGTGATAAAAGTAAGGCAGCAAAGAATAAAATCAGATCAACGGAAGTGACGTAAAACAGGAAAAAGGCAATATATTCTAGCTAGAATATACACAGAATTGTTTCAGCCGATGGTTGAACATGCACTGCATCAGCATCAATGAAGGCTCTAACATACACACACATACATACACTTTCACACCTGTCACTTAAAACCCTCTACAACTCCTTGGGTTACATATAGACTAGGGCTGAACGATTTTTGAAAATAATCTAATTGCGATTTTTTTCAAAAATATTGCAATTGTGATTCAATATGCGATTATTATTTAAGCTCTTTGTCTTCTGTATTATTCAGCAAAGACAAGCAATAAATCATTGTATAGTCTGAACAATACAAGATTAGACAGATTAAACAAACTGTTCTTTTCCAGGCCAGGCCTGGATGTGATGATAAAATTAGGTGATGCATGAATTTATATGAATGACATCTTTTATTTAACTACTTTAGTCACAGTAGTATATTGAGCACTGACCGCCTGGTGTAAACATTCATATGAAAGTCAGAAACAAATCACACAAACTAAAGTGCAGATTGCAGAAATATAAAAACAAATATGTGGCTTTACCACACTTAGTAGTATTTACATTTAATTATCATTTACTGTAATAAACATGTGTAAACATGTGGATTGCACTTTTTAAACACTGTCTTTGAACTTTACTAGACAGTTAAATAAGTAAAAATATAGTATATACAGTATATACAACGGTGTTATTTTTTTTACAGCGCACACAGAGGAGCTGCCTCCAGCCCCTCCCTCCCCTCATGAAGTTGCGTGCCGCGTGCATGACAGCGTCAACATTGCACTCACACTCAGAGACAGAGAGGCTATCGTTACGTTAGCAGTAGCATGCTGCTGCTGGTCTTGCCGTGGGATTAACTGTACTAATAAAACCGTTGAAACAACGCAGCCACGCTGCTGTGAAAGCTCCCCGAACGTCATTTATCAGAGACTGGTTGTTACCCCTCCCCGTGGCAGTCTCCTCCACTCCATATCTTTATAATGGAGCTAGCTAACTGGAGCTAACCGCTAATCAGAGCTAATCGTTGCCAACCGAGCCTTCAGTTCTGCGTGGCTGTATCCATTAACTGCATGTATGGACTCGAGCCCGAATAAAACCCTTCATTTTATTAAAATGGCTGTAAAAGTTTTAAACTACAACTCAAGAGTTGTTTGAATGACAGAAATCTGCTCAAGGTACGGCATAGCGTTAGCGTGCTAAGTTGATGCTTTCTCTGCGGGTGCAGACTGATTTTCTCTTGCGAGTCACGTGACCAAATCGTAGCCTTTGCGATTAGGAAATCGCGTCTTAACATATCGCGATATTATCGCAAATGCAATTAATCAATCAGCCCTAATATATACCATCGCTCTTCAATGTTTGCTGTAGTGTCAGTAGTTCAAGAGAGGGAAATAGACAGACAGGGGCAACCTCAAGATTGCAAATGATGTACCATAATGTTATGGACAGGGATCCATTCTGTGTCCTCTTCCTCTTCTTCCTTCTGTGTGTCACTTATTCTTACTGCTGTGATCTAGATATTGTTGGAAACAGAGAGAAAGAGAGGAAAATACAGAGACAGAGAGGAGAAAAGCAAAAGGAAAAAGGAGAGAAAACGAGGAAAAAAAGGTCAAACAGCATTGCTACAGTTTGCTTTAGAAATAAAAGGTGATATTCCTTTCTCTCATTCAGCCAACTTCATTCTTTCCTTCTCTCCTTTATTTCTCTTATTTTTTTTCATTTCTTCATGTTCTCCCTTATCCCCTGCACTGCACTCACTCCACCTCCATCCCCTCCTCGTTCACCTCCCTTCTTTCTATCTCTGTGAATAGAACATCAAAAGCCTCTGAGTTAGATGGGGAGTGACAGTGTTTGCTATTGGTATGCAGCCAGATATGTCTGCTCCAAAGTGTTAGTCTAAAGGCCTCGGCTAAGTGTTTGTCAAGACTTAAAGCCATTGTTCTCGTCTCCTCTCCTCTCAGATCTCAGACCGCTCCCTTTCTCTCTCTCCATCTCCCTCTCTCGCTCCACTTTTGTACTTTGATGGAGCATTTTACTGCTGTGTGTGTATGTGTGTATGCGGGGAGACCGTTTTGAGACAATGTGTGTGTGTGAAAGGTTGTGCTGAGAGAATGTGTTCACTTTTACAGTTGTGTTTATATGCGCAGGCATTTTACCAATAAGAAAAATCCTTCCACTTGTTGCAATTGGTGAAGACTGGATTTTAACAAAGTAAATAAAGTCCAAGTCTTTCTATGTCAAGGTGATGGTATCATGTTTTGTCCAACGTTCCAATGATCTAGATTTCATTCAGTGTTTGCAGAGTGGTTGCATTGAATAAAAAAGTGCTCCCTATTTTTTGATTTTGTGGGAATATTATGTCAATAAAAAGTAAGTTTAAAATGTGTTAAATGTGTCAGAACAATCAATCAAATGTGTCTTGCTGTCATCAACATTAACTAATCAAGTGCAAAGGGCCTTCTGTCAGTGCTTTCCTGCGATTAGGTATGTGAGCACTGGGCTTTTAACAGTAGAATATGTATCATATCTATGGGTTTATGTGAGAATGTAAAAACACAATGTAGTCAAAATGTCATAGCTCGCAAAAGGCTGACATTTAGGAGATGTAAAATGTCCTGCAAGAAACTAATAGCCGACATCTAATACACAAGAAAACATCAATAGTACACATTAGTTTTTTTCCGCCTGGTTAGTACTTTATGTCAAAGATGACAGTCTCCATCTAGGTTTTTGATTTTAAGGTCACGATTCGATTCCATTTAAAAAAAAATAAAAAATTCAACAGGGACAGCAATGCCACAATAAGAGCCACTAGATAGCAAAAGGGTACTTCAACAACAGAGTTTTTTTTTTTTTTAGTGGCACAATCGAATGCACCATTAGTTTGACGACGTGTACTTGAAGGCAGCATGGGGTCACTTCGGAGCCCACATGCTTTACCTTTGTTGTTTGTTTACATAACTCACTCACTCACGCAAAACGTTGCTACACTGGTGACTTCCGGGAAGCAGGAGGATTTTCTGTGGTTTTTCCGTCATCTTCGACTGAGGCAGTGGCCATGGTGTCTGGAATAGTAAAGCTGCAGGCTACCAGTAAGCTGACATTAACCTGTTTCTTTAGCTGTATGCTGGTAAGCTACGCTATCTGTTTTTTCTTTTCTTTCTTCAGACGTGCGCAAGTAGGCAGGGGTGGAGAAAGTAAAAAATACTGGGGGAAACTCTGATCCTGCTTCTGATTTCGATAGTTGAAATCGAAAGCTCATTTCGATCAATTTTCGATTAAAAATCAAATTAGTGACACCCCTTCTCCAGCCATCCCTGCAAAATTCCTCTATTGACATTGCATGCTACCCATGTAAGCACACACACAATTACAATGCTGCTTGCACAACTATCGCCACTATTTTGGTGAGTATTTGGAGAGTTCTGAGCTTGATGGAATTAGACAGAACCACCAAAACAACATAGAGGAAAGCCTAGAACAGTTAGCTATTGCCACCAAAATGCAAAGCTTGGTTTGGGTAGGTTTTGATTATTTGTGAAATGGTCCAACAATGGTAAATGTAATGCATTTTTGTGATCAGAAGCCATAAACAATGAGTTAACTTTTTTTTTTTTTTAAAGCCTAAATATTTTGTTCACATATTTTGGCTTCCGTCACCCACTTTTTTCTTCCAGCTGTACTGATGGTCCGGTTTCAACGCAGAGTTTGGAAAAAATGTAATTCATCTGTCATCTGACGGCCAGCAAATTTCAACAGTCCTTCATTCAACCCCCACTGAACGCGACGTAAGTGTAGTTTCAAACACAGCAGCATTGTGTTTATCCTGACATGACGCCAAGTTGTTTGCTGGGTCATTTTACAAACAAAGAAGAAAACATTAGCTAAAAAGAAATGAATGTTGCTCTCTTTCATTTCCACTCTCCTGTTTTCCCATCTTCCTCTTCCCATCCCTCCATATCTTGCCCTCGGTCATTTTCTCCTCGTTTCAATCTCTCCCATCTTCCCTTGCGTGTGTGTGTGTTTGTGTGTATAAACACTACATTCCTAACAGGGTTACACTCAAGGCAAACAAAAAGCAGCTCTTTCTTTGATGCCAAACCCAACGTTCTATAGGGTGGAACTGTTAATCACTGATAACCCTGCAGCATCTCATCTCACCCCCACTCTTCCATTTTTGCTATCCTCTCTCTCTGTCTCTTCACCTCATACCTCTCCCCCTTTCTTATTGTCTTACTGGAATTTCTCCTCTCTGTCTTTTTCTCCCTCTCTCTTCCCATTTAGTCAGTTTTCACAAGAGAGTTAGCATCTTGTAGTGGTGTTTGGCTGATCACCACTGGTGTGTGTGTTGTGCTGGTAGGTACTGTCAGTGGTGTGGCAGTGAGCGTGGTGCCAGTAAAGCAGATTATGAGTTGATTTTGGCGAAGGAGGCTGGTAATTCCTTTAAACCAACAAAGCCGTTCCATTAGCCCCCTGCTGGTGTCCTGAAAACAGACACTGTAACGCTCCCTAAACAGAGAAAGCATGGCTAAACATACACATTCGCACAGGGTACCATTTCAAACCATGTCAACATAAAAGTATGCACACTTGCTTATCTAACATGAAACCTATACTGTACGCGCACACAGAAGGCAGTGATGTTGCTAGGTACGCGTCCTGCGTCTCTGGCGCATTTAAATCTGAAAGCATGCAGTAAACTAACTAGCCATGCGTCCAGGGCACACAACCTATTTTTTTTCCTGATGATGCTACATTGTAAACAACAAATCTGTGTTGAAATCATAGAAATAAACAAAAGAAACCTCATACCCGCAAAAGACACACACACACACACACACACACACACACACACACACACACACACACACACACACACACACTCACACGTCACAGCGGTGCAGATGAAATGCAGCTGCTGTGTTGTAGACAGAATCCCGAGGTGGACTTGGGAATAGGCATGGGCCGGTATGAGATTCTGACGGTATGATAACCTTCAGCAGAAATATCACGGTTTCACGGTGTTGCGGTATTGCAATTACAGCTTTAAAATGTATTATTTTGAAATGTCTGGGTAAATAAAAATGTTCTCCACTGAATACAATGTATTTTATTTTAAAACACACTGCACATTGGCAAGGAGAGGGATTACTAAACTGCCCTGTCTGTCCTTAAAAACTCATAAAAACCGGTATACCTTGAAACCGGGTACCGGCCCATGGCCGGTGACCGGAATTGGCCGAAAATAGCGTTGGGCACACTGACTTTGATGAATTTACTGTTTGTCAGACCCCAGGTGAGACAAGAAGCTAACGTTAGCGAACGCTGTGGTCCCTCTGACTCCCTGCTGCAGGAGATGTGGTATTCCTCCAACACGTTAGTGGAGCTGCATACCGCTCAAAACCAACATTAAATACGTAGTAATCTTCCCTCCGCGTTTAGTTTTCTTGCTAAACTGTGTGTAAAATGAGCTGTGACGTTAAATCACATTTCAGGTAACGTGCCCTAGGGTACCGTCTATTTGCTGGATTGTTCCGAGGTAATTGTCGGTAGCTAACGTTAGCAGATAAGCCTATTGACAGCAACGGTATATTGTTCATATTTATGCACAATGACAAATAAAGCAAACTTGCTAAAAAAGGAACTACACACTGTTTTCAGGTAACGTTGACGTTCAAACAGGCCTGTGTGTGTGTTTTGAGAAATATCTTTATACTGCAAGGCTATATTTATTTTATTTTTATTTGTCATTTATATATTATTTTATTGTAATTACCTGTTTCCCCTGTTTTCATACATACAGAAGTTTAGTTTGCTAAAGATATTTAAAAATAAAATGTAGTTGGATATTGGATGTGAAAAGAAGGAAATGGTTCTAACATTGCACTTTAGATGTGTGTGAATTTCCCACACCAGGAGTAATTTATATAGTTCTATTTCATAGCGATCGATTATCTGTTCAAAAAATGTTCTGTGCAAAATGTTCTATTAAAGAAAAGATAGAAAATAAATATTTGTGTGTGCTGTAAAGTGGTTAGAAAAAATGAAATCGGAATCGGCTAAAATCGGTATTGGCAGGTCAAACTCAATGAAAAAACAGAAATCGGAATTGTAATCGGCGCATCTCTAATATTTTCAAATCGTAGTAAGAATGCATCTATGTCAAAAGTGCCTGAATATAAATATGAAAAAAAAGTCTTCCTGTGGCTCAACTTTGATCTGAGTGGATAGATTGAGCCATCTGGGGGTAAACAGACCATCTGACTTTTTATGACCATTGAACAATCAAAAACAATTATTCAATATTCCATTCATCAAGGTTGCAGGGATATATGAATTATGGCTCTCCCTTGCAGTTCCTCCAGCCTTTAGAAGTTGAGGTAGCTTTTTCGACTCATTACTCAGTGGTAAAAATGCATCACAAACTGTGTATTAATGTGTGTTTGTATTGCCAAGTTAAGGAAGTTAAAGCTACATCAGAATGGTGAAACGGTACATGAGATTTAGGGATTTAGGTGACTAGAACAGGGACCTTTGTACTCTTCAAACAGCAGGGACCATTAAAATGTTTTATCAGGATCTACCACAGTTCAAAGTTTTCTGCTCCTTAAAAGCATCTATTTTCCTCGCATTGCAAGAGTCCTTCATTTGTGGTGTGACTGATACCTCTTGTATCTAATCTAATCATTTCAAAGAGGAGGATGGTCAAAAAAGTTATTTAAGAGCCATGGGACTAGGACTGACACGATTCCTCGAGTAACTCGAATACATTGATTACTAAAAATCATCGATGCTAAATGATTTGCCTCGAAGATATGTTTAATCAATATAACTAACGTACCGCTCACTGTGATGATTATTACTATTGCACAACACATCGCGGATTACAAATTAAGGAAGAGAGCAAAAGTAGTGAGAGGCTAAGAGAAGAGACAGGCGGAGAAAACAACAGAAAGTTTTGGATCATTTCAAGCTCTAAAAAAATGAAAATTCTGTACAGTGTGTCTATTGTAAAATCAAACTAGCTTAACACAATAGCACGACGTCAATGCTACAGCATCTCAGCGAAAACATCCAATCTACTCATCCATTCCATGGAGAGGACAAGGTAACATGAACGTCTGCATGCAGTCGTCCACCGCGCTGTTTTACACAACTACAGCATGCTACTCTTCAAATAGCGAATTCTTTACAAACAAAATAAAACAAAAGCTGATGGTTTTTAATCCATTTATCTTAGTTTGCCACAAATCTTGAAATGTAGACAAATTCTTGTAAACTTAGCTGGTGGAGACAAACCAGCCTCTCTCTCTCTCTCTCTACCAGCGGCACCTGCACATGGCTAATTATGCACGTCAATGACGTCATCGGACCACGCCGATGATGTCTGCATTCCTTTTTCTTTCTAAACTTCACTCAGATCAGCCTTCTGAAAATGTGTCCCTCTGAACAGTGTAGTTGAATAGCCCTGCTGTAAGCTTTGTACAGTCAAATTAACCTGGGCTTAGTGAACAGCTCTTTTGCATATCCAGTGTAAAGAGCCAAAGGCATGAAGGGGAAGGGGGGCGAAAAAGATAGACTTATTTAGATAGATTTATATTTGGGCCACAAAAAATGTACTTTGGCCACCAAATTTAGGGGTTGCTGGCCCGTGCAGCCCGTGCTTAAAAATACTAGCGTCTATCCCTGTTATTGTATGCAATTTAAGCAATACAAATGTTGCTTTTTTCTGAAAAGGAAACCTGTGTTTTGTATATTTACTATTGCTATTTACTATTAAGCAAAAGCATTTCTTATACAATTACTCGATTAATCAATGGAATAATCGGCAGAATAGTCGATTACTAAAATAATCGATAGCTGCAGCCCTACCTGGGACTCACTTAAATGACCACCTGTGGGTCCCGGGGACTCACCACATTGTAAGCCTATCATCAACATCACTGAGAAGGTCACAAATATACAATTTGCTTCAAAACACACAGACACACCTGCAGCACATAAACACATACTTAAACACCTGAAAGCATGGACACACATTCGTTCACGTCATTCCAGACATAGACTCTCAGTTAGATCTGAATGCTTCAAACACCAACCAGCTGCATAATTACTGTATATATAGTTAATAGATGAATCGGTCTATGTGTGCATGCACACACCTTCATAATCTTAGCATAACATCTAGAATCTGGATATCATGAGTGTGGAGTCAGAAAAATCCCAATTGTGTTCATCTTGTATCTGGGTGTTGTGCATACAGTATCATAGAGTACACAACAAAATAGACTGCTTTTCATAATGGGCATGATACTATGTACATTACTATAGTTAAAGTATGGTTAAATCTAGGCAACTGAAAACCCATGGTTAAGGATGGGGATAGATCCCCTTTAAAATAAGCTAATGTTCACTGTGGCTTTGTGATTGGACAAAAATCACAATCTACTAATGATATAGCCATATAGTTTCTAAATTGATTACCTTCTATGTTTACTACGTTACCCATATATGCAGAAGTCATTCGATTCACTGACTGTGAAAGTAAAATATATTGCTTATTTCAGCTTTAAAGGTTCAAGTTTATGTTTCAGTTGACTCAATGGTTCAGATGAAGAGACGTGGACACAATGGGACACAGACAGTAGAGCAGACAAACTGGCAAACACAGACAGACTAACAGACAGTTGATTTGGGCTCTATGACCTGCTGCTATGGGATACATACAGAGACACACACAAACACATACACACACCAGTTGGGATATCCAGACCTGCCACTGAACAGGATTACCTCTGTCATGGGAGGACTGGTATCCCCTCATCAATGCACACAAACACCCACACATACACACCACATCATAATGGTTCACTGGGCAAGCTGATAAGAGTGTGTGTGTGTGTGTGTGTGTGTGTGTGTGTGTGTGTGTGTGTGTGTGTTGAGCAGTCTCTGATGGCAAGGATTAGGGACTCTTGACTCTCACAGTCTATCAGCTAAGAACCAACCATCACAAAAACATGCTCAGACACACACGTGCGGATGCACGCTCGCTCGCACACATACTGTAAAATCCAGTTGATTTGTTAAGCAGCATGAAATACAAGCATTTGTTTTTTACTGATGATTTAGACAAAATAAAAAATATATTGTAGTATAAGAACAATGTCATGTAATCTTAATATTTTATTTGTTTGCATTTAATAAATAAAATAAAGACAAAAAAATGTATTAATTGGAAGACCATTTTGGACTTACAGTAGCAGCCTATTTATACTTCTGGCTGTCAAAATTGGCCAAAAATGAATTTTGAATATTCCTTCTAAAAAACACATAAAATATCTATTTTTGAGCATTATGTCCATAAGAGGGCAAACCAATACAACGGGAGACATAACTACTTGTATAGGTATATTTATTTCAACATAAACAGGTCTTTTAAAAGATCTACATACCTAGACATTACAAAGTAAACTAATAAAATAATGTCCTATACCGTAACACTTTAAAGAGATTTAAACGCTATAGACCTCTCTCCCTCTCTTTCTCTAGAGTGTGAAGGAGGCAGGAGATGACACGTTTCACATCGCGGGGATCGTAATTTAGGTAATTTGAGTCTTTAGCTATTCCTTGAATTTGTTTGACGATTTTGGTGTTGGCCCTCACTGACAGAAGTTCCCAAATCTCGTCGTCTTTCCAGTAAGGGACTGTTCAGTATTTATGGAATGGACCACCGGAGGAAAATAGGGGAGGGTCATGTCTTTTTATTCTTTGTTGAGGGGAGGATCACCCAATGTTTTTTAGTCTTCAAAGTGGCTTGTTTGGTGCATATTTTTCCATGTAGCTCTCAGTCTTGGCCCCCCATCACTAGCAGATGGGTCTGACCCAACAAAAATTGCACCATCCCCCACCCCCATGATGCACCACACCTGACCCTACCCCCACGATCACAGGTAGGCCTATTGTGAACAATGAGCTATTTAAGCTGTTGTGAATGCGCACAGATTCACAATGAGCTGAGGACAGAAAAAACGCTAGCTGGAAGCGCAAAAACTATTTCACTCCAGACCCTGTCGGGTGAGGAAACATTAAAGAAAATAGATTTTTTTTAGAGTGACCATAGCTTCTCTTCTGAGTGCATCGTGCACAAGCCGAGTACACACACCCAGCACACAAATAATTCATTTGGGGCAGATTGATGCACACTCTTAAAATAATAATGCATGCAAATAAGAGTACATTGCTCACTGCAGTGTGTAAATGGCATCAGTGCGTGTGAGTGTTAAGGTGAGGGTGTGTTAGAGGCCAAGTGTTTTGGTAAACCCGCTACTTCAATGAGCGACAAACGAGAGAAGGGCCTGGTACACAGTGCACCCATCGGACTATGCCTTCCCCAACTCGGGAGGAAAGCAAAGAGGAGATCAGACAGGCAGAGGACGGAGCAACGGACAGCGGCGACAGGGAGAGAGGGACAGGCGGCCGTCTCGTGTGCACTCTGGAGATGGAGATGAGAAACCGCAACCTGCAAGGCGACTCCAAAGTGGATTGTGTGAATTGCGATGGCCTGATCAACTGAAACGGCGGGGACTCGGCAGAAGTGTCCGTACTGCTGTCACTTCCCGGGAAGCGGACAGCTCACACGGAGGGAGACCAGCTCTACAGACTGCGAGACAGAAAGTTTTTATTAGAGGATAAAAAGCGCCTTTGCACGTTGGGTTTGGGGACTGCTCTGCTCGGGATACTGCTCACGATTATCCACGGTGAGATATGTCCCTTCGTTTACAAACCGGTAGGTTTAAGAAATAACCCAAACTAATGTCTTGACTTCAACATGTAAAGTCATGTATGTCATGATTGTAAAAAACAGTGGCTATCTGTACATCTTTGCCAAGCGCAAACCAGTACAGAAGGCATCAATAAATTGTTGGGGAGGGTCATGCCTCTTTTCCCAATCATTTTGGAGGGTCATAGAAAAATGTATTGCTGGCGAAGGGAGAGTCAAGTCTATTTTGACTAAAGATCCCAAAACTCCTCTGGTAGCCCCTTAAATAAAAAACTAACAGTCCCCAAGACATTTTCGTGGCCGTCTTCGTGTAAATGACCCTTCTTCACCCTCGGATTCTTCTGGTTTTCGTGCCAGCCGCATGAAAGAAACGTCATCGACACGCCCACTCGCTTGCTGTGAGTTCTCTGGCCAGCTGGGCACAATCGGATATTTGTCAGACTTTGCAGAGAGCTGAAGGTTTAGAGTCGTTTAGAGAGCTGCAGCCCAGGCCCACGTGAGAATGCGCCAGGCAGACAGCTGTGGTAGTGCTGCATTAGAATATACATTCAAATTTAGAATATTTGTTGACAGCCCTACTAGGGACCCATGTAATGCAAAGGGAAGGAGCTTGGGACTTTGATAAGAAGTATGTGTGTTTGTGTCCTAAAGGACAAGAGCTCTGTAGGGTTGTCCCGTATACCATTTTCTTTGGCTCCAGAGTTTCGGTAGTGGGGAGGGAACCAGTGCCACTCCAGAGCACAGCGCCATTACGCACGGCAGTTCACTGTGTTTACCTTCATTAAATCGCCTGAAAACAACACCAGGCTGCTTCAATATAACCACAAAGACCTCTGGACACATCAGATTGGTCGGATATACAGTAAGTAACTCGACTCAGCCAAACACTTCTCTGTTCTCAGCTCAGATAGACAACATAGCTCTGCAGTGTTTCGGTGTTAAGTACTGCATAAATTAGCCTAGCGTCTAGCGCTCTTTTCCTCTGCTCATATAGCTTAAACCCAACAGAACACCACCACAACACCTGCTCTATCAATATTTCTTCAGAAAATATAGCTGTTTTACAGACAAATAGACAGCCATGATACCATAAATCTTAATGAAATGATATATTTCATATTCACAGGGATACAGTCTATTCACAGTGGTAAGTATCTGGATTCCAGTGGACAACCCTTAGCAGAGACACAGAAAATGAGTTGGAGAGAAATTCAATGGTAAGAAATATAGAAATGGGAATAGCATGTCAAAAAGAGAGAGAGAGAGAGAGAGAGAGAGAGAGAGAGAGAGAGAGAGAGAGAGAGAGAGAGAGAGAAAGAAAGAAAGAAAGAAAGAAAGAGAGAGAGAGAGAGAGAGAGAGAGAGAGAGAGAGAGAGAGAGAGAGAGAGAGGACAAGATGATTTTTAGAGAAAGAGAGAAGGAGCACTTAACCCCTGGTTAGTGGGGTCACATCCCTATGGTAGTGGGGGAAGAAGGTCCCTGCACACACACACACACACACACACACACACACACACACACACACACACACACACACAGACACACACACAGACACACACACACAAAATCATTTTCACGCACACTGTGAATACATGCAGACACTTTTCAGTGGTTTCAATTCTTGAGGGGGACATCTGGACCCTAGATGATGTCTCAGCCCCCTCCTCTTTCTCTCTCTTATCCCCCCCCCCTCCACACACACACACATTAACGCCTGCAATCTACAGAAGGTAAATGCACGTGTGCATTTTTAAAACTATCAATTTTATGAAGTTTCTAGAAGTTGTGATGCTGATTGCGTTAGCCCCCAATTCTTTTCAAATGTACCAATTGAATTGGGGGCATTATAGTGGTGTGTGTGTTCCATTAAATGTAAAGACAATACACAATGAGACACGAGAGAGAGGAGGAAAGATGGACAGAAGACAATAGAAACAGAAATAGAGAAAAAAAAGAGAGACAGAAAAAATAAACCTGAAGGAGGGAAAAAGAGAAACAGACAGATACACAGAGAGCAGAAAGAGAGCAAGTGAGTGCAACTCAGAGAAAGAGAGCGAGAGCATCAATTATTTAGAGAAGGTAACGTGAAGCTTCCTTGGGTCAGGCAAACTGCTGGCTTTTCCCCGGAGAAAAGAGAGAATGAATTAGGGTGAATTTATTAGAGACTGTGTGTGTGTGTGTGTGTGTGTGTGTGTGTGTGTGTGTGTGTGTGTGTCAATACAGTCCAGGCACCCACCATGGTTTCTGCTGTTGTATGGCACGCACACACACACATACACACACACACACACACACACACACACACACACACACACACACACACACACACACACACACACACACACAAACAGATTCTGAGAATCCCAAGCCTGTTTCCAGGTTCATTAATAAAACAGCAGCTCTTTATATGTGCTCTTCCCCTCGCTGTCTTGCCTTTCATCCTCTGTTTGTTCACACACACAGTGGGATTTGACTGTGTGTGTGTGTGTGTGTGTGTGTGTGTGTGTGTGTGTGTGTGTGTAAACGCCAACTGGGATTAGGGGATGGCCCGCCTGTTTGTTCATCAGTCAGACAATAGTCGACCCCACTGTGGTACATATGAAAATCTGATCTCTCTTTCATCATGGGTAAAGGGGAACACCACTCAATTCAAGCTTTTCTGGGCTATTCTAGGTAAATTCTTCTTGTTGAGTCAGACCTTTGATTCAATGTAGGCCTGCACGATATTGGAAAAAACTTACATTGCGATATTTTTTTCCCCTGCGATATATGTTGCGATATGAAAAAAAGACAAGAGGACATAAATAGCCTTATTTAGAAATACTAAATCATTCTCAACTACTGGGGTGATTTTGTAGGGGAGTGCATCTACAAAGAAAATAAAAATGAAAAAGGAAGTTTTCCTATGTGAACCAGTCTTTGTTGAACTTTAATGCTTTACAAAAACCAAAGCAAGTAAGCGCTGTGACTACTCTTCTAAAGTGATTTTGGAGAGGGACATTAGGAAGAAATACACTGGTTGACTGACATGACACCATTGTATTCAAATAATATCAATCCAGGCTCAAGTGAATGATAATAATGCATGCATGTTGCTTCCTCTAAATTTCAGGTTCTGGTCGACTAGCGAGGCCTGCTTTGGTTGTTTGATAAATTAATTAATTTTGTTATAATTATTGTTGGTTTGCTGTGCATGCAGAGCCTGCATGTCACACTCTTGCAACAAACTGTGTATCCAAGAGCACTTAAATCAGTGTAAATTACGTTATATCAGAAACAGACTGCTGTTGTAGATTAGTGTTACGTTTCCAGCGTCGCAGCTCCGAACCATAACGTTAGTTGGGACAGACGCCTTGTTTCTTTAGGCTAACTATGTTAGCTTTAGCCTGGCTGGTAGCAGCTTTCTGCGGTGAAAAATGGCCAGGATATGTTGCGATTACGTTGCATTAATCAGGTGATTTAGTTTGTCTTTGCAGCGAACATAAAACACTGACTACTGTAGCTTCACTACCCATGGAAAAGCATGTGCATCACTGTGTCAGCGGCAGCTGCCGCTTACGGTACTTTTCTACACTATGGATGTATTAAGAGAACTGGATACAGTGTTCGGCGGGAAGCCCCATACGTTCCAATGAGAGTGCTCAAAAGCGCATAAAGCAAACATGGAGCTCGGATCTTCCGCATTGTTGGCCCATGACGTCACGATGGACACGCGCACCAGCAACAATTTGTTTGTGTTGTCTTAGCAACCGGTAGCAACATGCTCGTTCATGAGCTCCTCTCTCGTGTCTCTTACAAGTGGCGAACTCATGAACTTGCCGTTTTCATTGTCTAAAATATTCACTAACGTTAAACATTGTGTTTTAGTTGTTCCCGATCGTTTACATGGTTAGCTAAATAAACGATAGATGTATTTAGCTAGACAACCAAGGAGATTTAATAATTATGTCGTGCTACTAGCTAGCTAGCTAGCTAGCTACTAACTAGCACTAGCAGTTAGCCTGCAGTTTCGTGAACAAAGCTCATCCATGGCTTCAGCTCTCATCCACGTTACAAGCTTTACAGCATACGGCCCTCGGATGTATCATAAGAGAGAACCAAGGCGATGTAATCACTATGTCGATATATGTGTAGTAACGTTATGTAGGCATATAGCTAGCTATGTAGCTATAGATCTTAATACAGCCATGCTAGCTACCCCTGATGTTAGCAACTAGCTAGCTAGCCGATAGCCCGCCAGTTTGGGAAATGCTAATGACGTTACATCCACGTAACAGGCTTTACAGCATACATACATCCCTCGGATGTATCATAACTTCATAAGATAATACCATGGACGTATTAATACAACACATGGTGAATTACAACCATTAGCTATATCCATTATTACAGCTAGCTACATGACCTCGGGAGAACAGTCATGTGAGCGGGTGGGCACAGTCCAGCGGCTCTGCTCGCGTCCATTATGCGCGTTCATCATGCCTAATTTAATAATTCTGGATTCACTACTAGTGAATGTTAAAAATGTTAAAAACGTGACGTTTTAAACAAGGACCCTTTAATTGTTCGGGCTGGTAAGTTGATATACCCCGAAACAAATGATCCGCTGAAATATAGACGTTTCTTTCGCCATGCAAAGTCTATGTGAAAAGTCTTTCTGGGCCATGGGGTGCAGTACCACACCTATCCGCTAAGCCCATGGTCCCATGGTGACTTTAAGACATGCCGCTCTTCCTGGGGGCTTGTTCTACACACTTCCCATAACACCCTCCCCCTTACGTCACATGACCACCTGTCTTAAAGGGGAAGGGTCGGCCGGTAACAATCATGGAAAAGGAGAACGGTGAAAGTTTACTTTTTGATCAAGCAGCAAAGAAGTTGTAGCGTCAACATCGCAACGTCCTGCGATGTGACTATCGCGCATGCGCACATCGCACATGTAGATGATGAAACAAAATATTGTGCAGCCCTAATTCAATGTTTACCTCTATTGTATTCATATATAAACTAATGTATCATTTCAAAGTTATGTTTATAAAATGAATCAACAGCAACAAAAACCAACTGTGACATTGAAGTAAAATGAATTTTTGAAAAAAACAACGCAAACTAGAGAATGCAATTGCAGTGCATTTGCTGGCTGCTGAAAAGCTGATCCTGACCTGTATAGCTTGAGGAACAGCTGTGAGCTGAACTGCATTGCTGCCTTGCAAGAAGAAGCAACTGAAGGAGTAAGAAGAGTTGGAATAGTAGAAAAGGAGAAAGGGTGCAATTATAGTGTAAGGACTTGAATGAGCTTAAGTGTACGGAGATGTTAAGGTTTATTCAAATGTCTTAGTTGGAATAAGAGTACAAATGAAGAAAAATGTGTAGGTATGTAGATCTTTTACAGACAAAACAAAACATGTTTATTTTGAAATAAATATACCTACAAGTAGTTATGTCTCCTGTTGTATTGGGACACACACACACGTATACACACACACACAAACATTCTTTTGCAATTTTCTGCCTTTTTTTAAGGCAGGATCACGATCCACGATCACGATTCATTTTCATGTTAGTTTTTAAGACTAGCAAGTTAATTAACAGTACAACCAAATTCATTTCCCTATTTTAAAAAAATATAGCCCAACAAGGCACACCAAAATGTTAACACTTTAAAGTTTATTTAAATATTTATCAGTTACTTTTCCAAATATTTGTCATTACTTTTCGAAATCCACATGATTAGATACACTGTATAGCACTAATTTACTGCTACACCCATTATTGCCTTCTTTCAAAACAGTGGTGAGCAAATGCCAGGAATTTAGTTCTCATTTAAACTAAATTAAGACATTATATTAAGACAGGTATATTAACTGCATGCCAAATTAATCAGAGCACACAAGGCCAAATTGCTCCTCAAATTAACATATGACCGGCTGCTGACAAACAATGTAGCATTTAAAAGGCTATTTATTAAACGGAGTCCAAAGTGCTCACTCAACGTAACGGGGTTACCTTACATAACTTCCGGCAAACTTCACGGAAAACAATGAGGGCAAAACTGCATCACCGGTCTGTTGTAACTGAATATTCTCTGAATTTGTCAGCACATTAGCATGTTGTTCACTACCAAGCCTGTTTGTAATTGGGAGGCTACTGCCACTGTATGTTAACTTCACCTGTCTGTCTCTACTCTTGGTGAAACACAAGCTTTCAAACAAACAATAACAGACTGCTAAACGGTGACAATGTCTGGTTGTACGGATGTCCCGATTAGGGATGTCACAAGAACCGATACTACCGATACCTTCTAAAGTTATAAAATTACAAAACACCGACGATGCCCATTTTTTTGAAGCACCGTAGGCACCGTTAGCGACGATGCCAGTGTTAGCAGCATCGGTGCTGCACCTCTTCCGGAACTGATGGGGGCAGTATACGCTTCAGAGTGTTCCAGTCGATACATTCAGAAGAAGTAGGCCACGAAGAAGTGGCCGAAGTCACGTCTTTCTACTTCCGGTACATACGAGAGTCAACTCTACCCGATCTAAAAAAACGGCATGTTCACTGCAAACTCACGGTCCTCTCTTTCTGATTTAGCTACAGCCCCCCTCCCTTGGCTTCAAATAACTCACCGTTGTCGGCTACAGCCACTGAACAGGCTATACGTTGTAAACAGCCGTGGCTCACTTGCCTGCTCCTCCGGTAACGTTAGCCGTTAGCAGGGTTAGCATCACAACGTTAGCCACGGTTAGCTGGCAGTGTCTCAATTGTTTTTTTGCGAGTAACCAACTCGGGTACTCTAGCTATATAATTCAATGTGAGTACACAAATGTTGAAATTACATAAAATACTCGTCCCTTGTAGCCGTGATAAATTAGCCTGAAGCTAATGCTTAGCCACCTGTTCAGGAGGAAATTAGCCAACTCTGCGTCCTTTTGGACTCTAAGCTGCCAATATTTACCCGGGGTTTGTAACGTCTCTGGTCACGCAACTGTTAGAAACACTGTTGTTGTTTTTGCACAGTACCTTTTGAAAAGATCACTGGAAGTCTGGAATGTGTCTGGGGACACTAGTTGTTGCACTATGACCATTCATTGCACTTTATTATGTTATTCTATGCTCTATTGCACATGTTTTGTATGTCTTGTTATAACATTTTGATATTTTTCAAATATTTGAATAAAGAAGTTCATGTTTCAAGTTAAAGTACATGGAATCTTAGAAAATCTTTTTTTTACCGTGGTATCGAAATCAGCATCGAGAATCGTGTTATTGTACTGGTATTGGCACCGACTACTGAATTTTTGGTATCGTGACACCCCTAGTCCCGATCCCAAGTATTGGAGCCGATATGGGCATTCTTTAACTGATCGGTATTTACTCAGATTACCATACTCCAATTATTTACATCAGCTTGTAGTGATCACCGCCTTTAATCACACGCCCTGCGCCACAGACACACGCCAGACAGCCTGGATGCCGGCACTTTCAAATCATGATGGCGCGCAGCCACTCCCCACTGTCTGTCCGCAGATCTGGTAGCAGGTCTCGTAGCTTGCCAGCCCTGGGCAAAAAGCAAAACAGTCTGTCTTTCTTAGTCATCTGTTTTACAGAAGCGGATTACTCCAATTCTCCACATTTCTTAACCTCGCTTATAGGCTGTAATCCTTGGAGCCGACATCAGAGTTAAACACGAGGGGGGGGGGGTCAAAAAAGCTGATCGGGACATCCCTATTTGGGGGTGTTCGATCTAATCCTCACTTAACCCCGACTCTGGCTGCTTAAAGTAGAGATAGCGAGTTTATTGAGTTTGGCGAGATTTGTATAGCAGCGGCGCTAATCATTTAGTACACTGCACCATATGCAGGGGAAACACTGCTAAATGTGCACTGTAGCATGATAATAGCAAACTCTCTGTAAAAGAAGTTTGTGGAGAAATTTTGATTGTTTACGATCTATAATTGTCAAATCGCACACCCCTAATTCACACTATGTAGGAATGTGAAAAAACAGCATGTGTTAGTGAAAATCCCTGCTCCAGCCTGCAGAGGCAGTGCTGAGTGTGAACTTTAATACACCTGCATGTCCTCTTCTGGCTAAAATTAAAATACATTCACACAAGGGTCTTTGACATGATTTTAACATGATTGATCAATGGCTCACTGGTCCACGGTTGATGTATAACAGCAGTCCACTGTTGGATAGGTAAGTTAAATGCGCACGCGCACGCACACACACACACACACACAGTCTCCTACCCCTTTTACAATCTTCACTTCCTCCTGTATTACTTTTTCTCTGCATCTCTCTCTGTCTTATAGACACACAAACGCACTACGTAAACATTTTAACAGCTCTGGACTACAGAGGGATCATTCTGGTTTACTGAGACAGAAAATGTGAGTCAGAGCAATACTTTCCTGGGTACTCTACCTCTGTCTACCTCTCTGTCTTATGGCCAGGCTGTCAGCCTTTCTGTCTCACCTTACCTCCTTTTTTCTGACATAACTTTACTCTTGCATCATAACTATCTTTCTGTTACACCATCTGGATGTCTCACACCCTGTCAATCCTCATTTTATATTCTTTATTATTATTCCCATTGTGCAGACGCCTAAGTGATGCACATTCTTGAATTCTGTCTTTTTGTCAATTTATTGTGTAATTTATTAGACTTCCATGGCTTAGTTGAATGCTTGCGATTTGCTGAGGCAGGGATTTTGAAGCCTAAAGTTTTTGAAAAATAATTATGAAGGGCCTTAAACAACATATTCTCAGGTTGCGGGTTTCACATGGCCGCCCACCAAGAGTCAGGTTCTGTCCAAGGTTTCTGCCTGTTAAAAGAAAGTTTTTCCCCGCCACTGTCACACCAAATGCTTGCTGCTGGGGGGGGGGGGTCTCTATAAATTATAGTGTGGTCTAGACTTACTCTACCTGTAAAATGTCCCGAGATGACATCTGTTATGATATGACAATATAAATAAAATTTAATTGAACTGAATTTAACTTACTTATACACCAGCAGGGGGCATATACAAAATGCACAGTCACTGGTCTACTGTATGCCCTCTTGCCCTATCAGTATACAAGCTATATTTGTCCTCTGTATTAACACAAAACAAAGGAAACTAGTTAGCCATGCTGAACAAATAACCATGACATCATGTGTGGAAGTATTTAATAAAAACCTGTGGCTGTAATAAGAGTAGTATCATTACATTTTCCGAGAAAGTCCCATGTTTCTATTAGGGCTGGGATGATATGCTTTTGTCCCGTTGATTCTTTCACGATCCATGGGTGCCGATTCGTTTTGTTTTGCGATTTTCATTTATTGTGATTCTAGAAGTATTGCGATTCGATAGTATTGAGTATTGGGATTTTCTTTTCCTTAAAAGTTATTGTCCGTAAGATTTTCATCTAGTTAATTGTCTGTTAAGTTCCTATCTATCAAAGAGTGAGTTAAAACAATGGTGATTGAGGATATGACCCATTGATGAAAGCGCTTGTATTTAGGCTTGGGCCGGTTACTGGTTTTAAGGTATACCATGGTATGAAAAAGTAACGGTTTCAAAACCACTAAAATGTTCCGTTATACTGTTCCTGCGGTATGAGCTGTTTTTTAACAGTCGTCGCGGACAGAAAGTGCAGTTCAGAAATCCCTCTGCCTGCCAGTGTGCAGCGTAGAGTATCACAGCCCAGTGTCTGTGCATGATGGCTGCAGGAGATGAAACCCCCGATCTCTTCCCGCACGTCTAAAAAGACTGACGCTGGCTATGTGGGAATTTATCAGGTACTGAAAAAGCACAGACGCCCCAAACAAATTCAAGGTAACGTAACGCTGTCTTTGAATGAACGTTTGCAATCAGCTATGAGAGTTAATGTAGCATGTCTAACAATAGTGCAATAATTACTTCAGGCTGCTGCAGAGGCAGATAACATGGCTAACTATTTTCCTTCCTAACGTAACTTCACTAAGCAGGCAAGTACACATTTTCTGCTTAAGTTAGTTAGTAGCCTACTTTTACTGTGGTGTTTAAATAAATTGAGCTGGTATCACATCTTTTGTTTAGGTCTTCCACCAACACACACACACTCTCTCCATATGTGTATGTGTGCATTTACATTGAGAAATTTGAATCGTAGCATTATTTATATTATTAAAGTAGGGGTAATTGTAGTGATATATCTGAGAAAATGTTAACCATAGTCCTCATAAATCGATCAGAGTTTAAAATGCCAACACAATGGAAGCCCAAGGCAACGGATATCCGGCCTAATGAGTGAAATCCGGCGGAATTTCCGTCGACAACGGAGCAATCCTGGAAGTGGAATGTCAAGGATATAGACTACGTTTACACGTGGCCGGCTATTTTCATAAACGGACATTTAGAACCTCTACGTTTTCAGAAAAGTGTTTGTTTACATGTACCCGTGTATATATGCTGTCAATGCCGTCAAGAGCATGCCAAACCTGCAGGTGGCAGTGTAACGAGAAGCTCAAGCCCACGTTAGCCAATTACAATCCCGAAAATAGCAACAACGGCAACGAATCACTTCCTCTTTCTCTCTCTCGGCTGCTTAAACCTCCGTTTGTCTCAGTTTACGTGCAAACGAAGATTTCCAAAATCTCCACTCTGGCCGGAGGTTTTAAAAGACTCGTTTTCAGAGGCAAATTCTCCGTTTGCGTGTAAGTGAAGGGCACAAACGAAGGGAAATGTCAACGTCAAAATAACCATTTACGTGTAAACAGGGCCATAGAATAGAAACAACCTAACTCAAATTTAACAACTTCAACAAAAACAAAAGTCGAATAATACACTTCTAGAGACAATATTTCATGAGACATTTGTAAAAACTAATTGTTTAAAAAAAAAAAAAAGCACTTCACATCAGTCAGTCTGACATTTATTTTATTTGTAAAGAAGTGCATCACATGGATTTTCTGCATTTTCTGCAATCGCTCTGTTTAGCTGGAAACGGAAATGATGTAGTCGCTGTCGGCGGTACCGTATAACAGAAAATATTCAGGTCAATCATTGGTAAAACAAATACCGTATTTTCCGGACTATAAGTCACACTTTTTTTCATATTTTGGCTGGTCCTGCGACTTATAGTCAGGTGCGACTTATATATCAAAATATGTATAATTTAACATGTTTTTAAATGTTATTTCATGCTGAAAACATTACCGTCTACAGCCACGAGAGGCGCTCTAGGCTTATGACAACTATATGCTGCTCCTAAAGACAACTGAGAAAGAAAAGAAACAGCAACTGCAGGCGACTGCAGGTAGTAAAATACGCAGCCGAAAACGGTAATCGAGCAGCAGAACGAAAGTTTGGAGTGAGTGAGAGAGGTGGTGCTGGGAGAGGCTCGTCAACAGTGCAGTTACGTTACGTTAACATACCGGACACCTACCGTATTCAGCCCCTTGTTCTGTGTGCTATTGTGGAGTTTAATAACTTGCCTTTCCAGATTAAATGTCTGTTCTTGGTCTTGGATTTTGTGAAATAAATTTCTAAATAAATGCGACTTATAGTCCAGTGCGACTTATATATGTTTTTTTCCTCTTCATGACGCATTTTTTGACTGATGCGACTTATAGTCCAGAGCGACTTACAGTCTGGAAAATACGGTAAATAAAAAGTACCAATGCTAGGGAAAAGAATCAATTTTCAAAATCGTCACAAAAAATCACGATACGTACGATTTTAGATTTTTTTCCCCACCCCTAGTTACTATGTAACTAAGTGTTGTTACACTACTAAGTAGTGTGAGTGTTGTATGTTACTAAGTAACATCGAAAACCTTTTTCATATGGTAATACAGAATGGAAGCAGCTGCTACTCTCACTTCACCAATCTATAAGGTAGTTTAGGCTTATGCTTTTAAATAATTTGAACAAAAAACATTTGACTTCTCATTCATTCAAACATTTTTCCCAATGAACATTTTGCTTGAGGTGATTTAAAACCTTTAAAAACTGCAGTGCATGATCTTCTCCTAATGTCATGTCGGTTCAGCCACTCTGGCTATTGTTGGCCATGCATGCTTCTGATTTCTCCTATTTATTACACACCATACATCAGACAGATTATGCATAATTTCCTGCATATCAAGAGGATTTCTCTCTACTACATAGGGCTGCACAATTAATCGCAATTTTATCGAAATCGCAATATGGACTGGTGCAACATCCAAATCGCAGGAGGGGCGCAATATACACCGCCTACAAATCCTATCCTACAAACAAAGGAAAATATCTTTGTTTGGTACAGATTCTTGCAAAAATCACACTACATGACTATAGTACATTTTTGTTTGTGTTTCAATGAAAATGAGAATGATGATCCAAAAAATTGATCATTCCCTCGAATATTGTGAATCATATCGCAATCACAATATCAGTCAAAATAATCACAATTTGACATTTTCCTCATATCGTGCAGCCCTACTAGTTTAGCTGAAATAGATTCAGGTTTAATCACTATTCAACCATTTGAGTAGAAACAAAGTTACAAAATGGGCATTTATTACTTTCTCCATGGACAACTTACAAACAGTTTTTTCAAAATGTTTACTGTGTCTGGTTTAGATTTCTCCTTTACTTCAGTGTTGGGCTGAAACGATTCCTCGAGTAACTCGAATAATTCGATTACTAAAAATCCTCGATGCAAAATGATTTGCCCCGAAGCTTTGTTTAATCAAAGTTACCAACGTTGTATCGCTCACGGTGTTTCCGCACGGATGATTATTACTGTCGCACACCGGGCCTGACGCTGCTGGCGACACATGTCATGAAGACTGACGGTGCAGATTACAAAGAGAAAGAGCGTAAATAGTGAGGGGCTAAGAGAAGAGACAGGCTGGAGAAAACAACAGAAAGTGTCCAAAGTTTGGAATCAGTTCAAACGTAGTTAAAACGAGAACTCTGTACAGTGTGTCTACTGAAAAACCAAACTAGCTTACCACAGTAATAGCACGACGTCAATGCTTCAGCATCTCAACAGAAAACATTGAGTCTAACTTAATCATCCATTCCACGAAGCGGATCCAACGATGAAACTACACCAAACACACCAACTACCAAAAACAAAGACAAGAAAATACGTAGCAGTGACCACAATTTGATCTAAAGAGCCGACTTGTTGACTATCCCGTCGGAGAAACAGCTGATTGTTGCGCACCACTCTCTCTCTTCACGGAGAAACAGCTGATCAACGATCTACTAGCATAAGTGTAACAGAGCTGTGTAGCATTGTAATCAAATTTATAAATAAAAATCAGTTGAGTATAACTAATATTTACATATAGGCCTATATACAGATCAGTCTCAGGTTGAAACTTGTAGTTCTGAAAGTTAAGTTGCACAACTTCAGGTAATGTTTATGTATGTTTAATGTAGGCCTTAATTTGAGGTTGTTATTGCATTTCAGAAAAGGTTTTCTTTAAAAACAATGTAATATGGCACTTAAATGCACTTAATATGTTTAGTTTTTTGAGAGATGGTATTGTAAGCAATGTAGGCAATACAAATGTTGCTTTTTCCGAAAATTAAGCCAAACTATTGTATATTATTGCTCTTCAATAAAACAAAAGTATTTCTTATCCGATTACTCGATTAAGCAATGTAATAATCGGTAGAATACTCGATTACTAAAATAATCGATAGCTGCAGCCCTACTTCAGTGCCTATCTCAATTTCTAGTCCTTAAACTCCCTCTTGCCTGTTTGGACTCAGAATGTGCCTCCTTTCTCGGTCTCATCATTTTTACCATCCCATACAAACCAAATGTCTTTCTCTTTATCTGTCTGTTTATGAACACCCTCTCTGTGTTTTGTGTGTATAACTGTATTTGGAGGTACAGCTGAATAGCAAATATGAAACTGTATGTGAGGTATGTAAGCCTCATGTAGAATTGTGTATGTTTGTGTCTCTGTGTGCACTTTTGTGTTAGTGTGAATTAGCAATTGTCTTAAGTCTGTGAATACATATGGCTGACTCAGTGATTCTGTCTACAGCACAGCAGCTGCATCTTATCTGCACCGCTGTGACGTGTGTGTGTGTGTGTGTGTGTGTGTGTGTGTGTGTCTGTGCATGGTATCTGGAATAGGAATCTTAACCGTTTTCCACATTAGAGAAGGGGAAACGTCAGAATGCTATTGTAAGAGATCCACTTCCTGTCCGATAAGCAAAAATCTCTCTCTCTTCCTCTCAGAATCTTACACACATCCACACAAACACACACACACACACACACACACACACACACACACACACACACACACACACACACACACACACACACACACACACACATACACACACACACACACACACACAGAAATCCTGACAAGCAAAATTTGCTTTCTATTTCTTTCCATTCTCCCTCCTTCTATCTTTTTTCCTCCGCTCTCTATCAATCACTGTTTCTCTCTCTTTCTCTAATAAGCAGAGGTTTGCTGCTGAGGGCAGACAGGGCAGTGCACATGAAAGAAAAGAGAAGACAAGCACTCAAAGTAAAAGACAGCAAGAAAAGAAAGCAGTGAGTGTATGAGTGAGAGTGCAAGAGCAAAACCTCAAAACAGAGTGATAAGATCTTTTTCTGAAACGTACAGACAAACTAGATTATGGTTTGCTTAACCATTTGGGCCAAGACATGGGTGTGATTATGACTGATCCCTTTAAAAGCTATAAGGCAACTATGAGGACTTGTGTGTCTCAGTTTGATACTTTTTTAGACTTTTTAAGACCCCGCGGAAACCCTGATCGTATTAAATCGATTCGGGAAATCAGTGGTGATACCCAGCTAACTATTCATGCCCCCCTCTATCTATGATGACCCTGTCCTCTCTCCCTGTCTCATATCCCCAGTTACTTCATTCATCTTATTCCCCCTTTTGTTTTTCTCTCATACTCTGCCTACTTCCTCTCCTAAAATTCACTCTCCACTCATCCTCATTTTGTTCTCCACTTTTATCATACCCCTCCTACTCTTCCTGTTCTTGACCTGTGTTGACCCTTAGTGTTAATCGTCATAGTAACTATGTGAATTACGTTTTCCCCTGCGGGTCCATGGATTAGCATTGTGTCTGCAGTCCACACAAATTGCCTCAACATGACACCCACTCCGATCTTGTTCCATGTCTCTGGTGTAAAGACCAGGGCCTCTAGTTAAATGGTGCTAAACTGGCAAACGCCTAACGCCACATTTGCCACAAGGCAAGTAAAAATTGCCTGGCCCTAAATTACTGAATTTCAGTCCTACTCAGTCTGTGTGCTGTATCAATATAAAATGGGACAAACTTGACCACTGTCTGCTAAGGTTGTTAATTATTGCTAAGGCCATTTGGTCAAATTTAAATAATTTATTTAAATAACAATAACTTATTTCACCAGTCAACTGCTGTTAAACGACAAAAAGAAGAACACTAGATGGCAGAAGGGTACTTCACAACAACATATAATGCACAATGAGCTTACGAGGTGCAATTGAACGCACCATTAAGTCCCGTCGGTGTTGTTTCTCCGACAACTCCAACTGACTGCGGCACTGGCCATGATGTCTCAAAGTGCAGCTAGTCTACAGTGTGTCTTGAGCTGCAGACTGTTGTACGTCGCAGTGTTGGAATCCTTTCCAGTGAAACACAGCCACACGTTAGACTGTTTAACTTTCAGCATTTTAACTGTGTTTAAGCCAGCTACTAGCTAACGATAGGCTAACGTTACCTGCTGCCAAGTGTAATGTTAACTAGCGCCACTGAAGTGATGCTTCTGTTGCCTCTAACGTAACGGAGCATCAGAGAGCAGTGCAAGCATTTAAATGGCACCGAAATGAGACACCGAAATCTGCGTTGTCTTTCAGTCTGTTCAGGAACCGGTGCCGAGTTCCGGTACCCATCCCTACTGTCTGCAAAATATTTATAACACACCCGCATCAAGAACAAATAAGTGCAAAAATAAAGTACTGTCCTACCAGGAGAGTCCATTAATTACCGTAACAATGTACTGGATTGGTATCAGCTGCTTGTGCTAGTTTACCACCCTTAAATTATTGTAATAGCTGGTATCTGACTACAGTGGGTCTTTGTTCAACTATGGTACAAGTCTGTATTTATATAATGCATCCCACCAACAACCTACTTTTAACCAGAGCACTAAAACTGTGATTATCATATTTATATGCTTGGGTCCAAAAATTCTGCAGTCATTGTATGTGTGTGTGTGTATTTGTGGATGTGTGTGTGTGTGTGTGTGTGTGTGTGTGTGTGTGTGTGTGTGTGTGTGGGTAGAGGTGGGGGGCTACATGTATTTGCCTGTGGGTCACAGTAGGCCCATCTGTTGTAAACCAAACTGAATCATACACACAGCTAGAAAAACTCCACTGCAAACCTGACCTCACCATACCCCTTCTCTCGTTCTCTTTCGTGCTCTCTCTCTCTCTCTCTTACTGTGTGTGTGCTTTCCAAAGGTTTCCATGCCCTGTCATGTGTTCCTATGGGCCGGGGATTTTTCTCCAGTAGTTTTACTGTACTCATGCATACTCTTACTAGGGACAAATGGGGTTATACAACATATAACTGTGTGATGATGTTCAGACAACAGTTTTACATCATACAGATACATGACATACACACCTCTCTTATCTATCTACTTAACATACAAATAACTATGTGAGCAACAGTATTACAAAGCTTCCTACCTACTTAGTTATTACGTACCAATCAGCAAAGGAGCAACACAACACTCATTGATGGCATTTAAAAGTTATGTCCACATCAAAACATATTAATGCATGCATGTACCAAATACATGGCTTACATGCCCTACTAATACTCCTTCTAAAAAAACCTACATATAGAATTCCTTACAGTGACTCGTGAAAGGAAATTACCCATTATGCAGCACAACTTTAAAGCAAAGCAAGAATAAAGAAATTCAAGAAACTACCACACCCCTACACAGACTACCAGTCACCAGCCCAGGCAGGCCCTGTCCATGGTGCTGAGTCTCTGTTTGGACAGCATGCAATAAAAGCTCTGACTATAACACAGAAATAGCAACATTCAGACAAACAAAGCACATTACATTTAAGCAATATAGCCACATCAACAATATTAGTATAGACAGCGGCGGGCAATTTTGCCACGAGTAATGGCTAATAACAAATAACTAAAATAATAATGTATGTAGAAAGTCCTTAAACAAAGTGCTTTAAAATACAACAACACATCGAAAGAATAAATTATGCCAAGATAAAGAGATAAATAGCAGTTTTTTGTTTTTCACCAACGTTTCCGGTGTCCGCCTTCTATGTCTGCTAGCTAAGTAGTTTTGTACAGGCAACGTTAGCTAGCTGATATAAAGTAGGCTAATGCTAGCTGGGACTATAGCCTACTGAAAGACTTGCTAACTTTCCCGATTATTTCATTTAAGATGGTTTCACACCGCAGCGCGGAAACCGCCCTGACAACATTCTACCTGCAAGAGCGTTTGCCAATAAAAGCTAGGCGTTTTTAAAAGCGGTACCTGTCGCCCGGCGGTTACCGCCAGAATTTCAGCGCGGTACGGTGAACTCTGCAGACTCAGAGCAAAGTCTGTGAGCGTTAGCTACATGTGAGCGGCAACCGCTTCATACCCCTACCGCCGTGATCATAACCGCTTCCCCTCTGCCACCTTCCCCTTATTAAAATGGAGGCGGCGAGTTACCGCGCAGCGGTTTGAAATACTCTTTAGTTAAAAACAAAGATCCTCTAACCGTCTCTGGTTGAATGCATAGACAGTATATAAGAAGAGGTTGAAAGACTTTACTTAGTTTCCGGATTTCCGGTTTCACGTTTTTCTTCCCCCCACAGTAGCCTACACTCCAATTACAGTTTTGCAGTGGTATGACGGAACTTTTTTCACCTGTCCTTCCCTCGGTAGATGCTCAAGGGGGTAAGCTTCGCTTCAGAGCTCGAATCTCCTATGGTGCCATTTTGATGCTACAAATCGATCACCCGACGTTAGCATTCCATTGACTGCCATTCATTTTGACGTCACTTTGACAGCGAATAACTTTGCATCTGAAGCGTTTACAGACTGTATTTGTCCATTGTTTATTTCTAAAGAAACACGACAATGTATAAAAGGCTCCATTACCTTGTACTTCATGTTATGGCTTCGTAGTATACGTTTTTGTAAAAATAGGCTAACGATTGTGTCATAACCACGCGACTTACTGTCGCATAGTAGAGGAATTACCGTATAGTACAGGAGAAGCTCGCAGACAGTTTGGACTTACATTAGCTGTTTAAGTTTAATTACTAATGTTAACTAGCATTTTAGTTAGCAATAATTAGCCTGTGTCCATGTTATCTCCTTACATATACCTACGCTCTCCGTCTCTGCAAGATTGGGAATGATTGAGATTTCTCTTGGCACAGCTACCAGAAGACTTACAACTTTCAGACACGTTGCTCACGTCACATTTACGTCGTTTCTCTCAGTTGGAGGCTGCGCAGTAACGCTCAGCGCTCACCGGAAAAGTGCTTCTAATGGCCTTCACTGGTCTCCGTCCAGAGCAACGGGATCTGTTGGTCCATTCTTATATACAGTCTATGGGTAGATGTCGTCTAACAAGCACTCCACAGGAGCGTTGTTTCACTAGGAATCTCAATTAAAGTGTGGAAGAAACAATTTAATGATAATTGCTAGGCCTACTTGACAAAGTAACCTAAATATTATATATTTTTTTTGTTAAAATGACAGCAGCATGTTTAATGTAAAAACTCCAGTGAGAAGATAGGTGGTTGGACGTTAAGGTCATTTAAAAGCTAAGTCTTTGAATGCATTGATATCCTATTCAAAGACTTAGCTTTTAAATGAATGCTTTGAAAGTTAAGACTGGCATAAATATAGCAATTTTAGAAGTATGCCTAACACTTACTGCTTTCTTGGTATACCGTTTATATTGTTGCCCACCTCTGAAGAAGGGTATGAAAGTGTCCAATACGAAGCTCTCTTGACACATTAGGCTAGCTCATCCTCCTGAAATTGCCAACATGGTTCATGGATACATTGCACTATGATCTATTTCAGCTGACATGTCTTCTGGGCTTTTAAACAGCATTTTATCTTTACACCGCCTGGGAGAAACACATACAAGATGCACCACAAGTTCGCTGGACTGCAGCTTTTGTTAGAGAAAAAAAAACATTTTAAATGAGAAATTTGGGTTTCATAGCTGCCAGAATGCACAAGCCATAGTGACTGTTTGGAGCTTTACAAAGACAATAGGCCAAGGGCAAAATGGCCAAAGCATTACTAGCTGCATAGAAATATGTGACTGAAGGGGACCAGAAAAAAAAGAAGTTATGAATATGCATAAAGCAAAGCGCTACACACAGGTGACATGCCTGACTTGTATTACTGCTGTGAACAACTGCACCAGACAAATGTTTTCTCCCTCTCTCCTACTCTCGGGAACAAGGGAGTGAGGGAGAGAAGAAGAGTAATCTCATGGGAACACTTTTCTGTTTCACTCTGTGGATGAAAAACCAACACACTAACGATGCAGACTCACATGCAAAGAAGCACAAAATCATGGTAGCTCATACGCAAGCAGACACAAGAAGATACAAAGATATACCCCCAACCACACACCCAAAAGACAAGCCACCTCACCAAAGTGTATGCAAACACTTTTTCTTTTCAAAGTGTATTTCATGGGAATATTCTGCCCTCCTTTCCAACTCATTTAGAGTTTGTTGTTAGCTAGCCGTAGATATACAGACTACATGAGTCAGACATTAAAGCAGAGTTCCGTTCTTAAGTTAAACAGAATTTGAATATGTTGCCCTTATTATCTTGTACAGTTCAGTCTCGATTTTGAGACATGAACAAGTTCCTCAAGTTAGAAGTCAGAAAACTGAGGCTTTAATCTCTCTTGCTTTAATATTATCAAGACAGATAAGTCATTGCATTGGTCATTTTGGCTATAAGAAAAATGATAATACCCAAGATCATTAGTCATTAGCATCCGCTGATAAAGAGAATGATGAGACGTGACATAAAACCTATTCTTCAGCTCTTTGGTAAGACAAGAAAAATGCAGAGAAGTCTGAGTGATTTCAGCAGAAAGTGTGCTGAAAAAAGAATATCTCTCCCTCTCTCTCTCTCTCTCTCTCTCTCTCTCTCTCTCTGAAATAATCCAGTTTTACAGTAACAAAGATCCTTAGAGAACAACAGCGAGAACAACATACACATCCAAAGGTTAATACAACGTCCCGTTTCTATCGTAAACCCTCCATACTGGATAATATGAGTCCTGATTTAGCACCGGTGTTTGCCAATAAAGTCATTGACTAGTAGCAGAGAAAGGAAGTGTAAAGGCCCTGACACACCAACCAGACGAGCCGACCGTCGGCAGAAAAGGCAGTCGGATTGATCAGTCGGGTCCCCAAGGTCCAAAAAGTGCCTCAGAACACACTGAGGCGACGCTGACTTGAGCGTACGCTCTGCGCGTGCACGAAACGTAATACGTCTCCATAGCAGCAGGCGGTGCTGCTCTGTATTGTTCCATTAACAGTCTGATTATTTCCCAGAAAATGAAAACCGGCAGCTGATTGGACGCGTCACGTGGTTCTTTTTTCTCCGGAAATTCACTACCAGACTGTCATGGCGGCTTGTTCAGAATACGATCTCATATTGTACTAAAATAGTTCACCGAAACGTGTTTCTGAAAACATTTTAAGCGAGAAATACGCTGTGCAGTTTCTGAATCTGTCTTCATTTCAGATCAACAAAGGTCAGTTTAAAAGATTTTTCGTCAGATTTTGAGCGGCTCATCCGCTCCCCATTTCCGGGCGAGTCCCGACTGCCCTGTCTCCAGACTGAACATGTCGAGTCGGCCCAAATGAAGGCCGACGTCTCCTCCAGACGGCCTCGCCAGACGGTCCGACGGCCGATTATCGGGCTGGTGTGTCTCCTCTATAAGAGAGATTCTCAGGAGAGAGCACAAAACTAATCCAGTTTTTGAAGTAAGTCAGCGTATGTGGAGTGTGGTGTGGGGCGGTGGTGAGTTTGATTTGAGCACGACTTTTGGTTGTTGAAATTTAAATAAAAACAGTATAATCATGGTGGGGGAAAAAACTTGTAACTGAATTTCTGCGTGGCAAAATATGATGGGACAAGTAAAAAAAGAGGACAGGAGTCACAATGACAAAACAGTGTTGAGAGAGTGAAGTGGCAGAAGGGAGGGAAAAGAAAACAGAACAGGAGATGGTACAAAGGGGATTTAGGGAGAGGGATATGGAGGAAAGGGGTGAGAGAAGACGAGGGAGGTGAGCGGGGTCAGACAGCAGGAGGAAGCTAATGTCTTTATTTCCTGGTGAGGTGGGACCTTGCATTTACCCCTGAGGTCAGTGGTCATGGACAGGGTCACTGGGGGTGCTGTGAGGGGGGTATCTCCATACAGAGGAAGAGAGAGAATATCTATATAACAAAAAGAAGTGGTAAGAACAGAGCAAGAGACAGAGTAATAGGTGAAAGAGAGGAAAATAAAGAAGAGGGAGACCTAGTTTCAGTCAGGAGGGGAATGTGCAGAGGTGGAAAGGTTGAGACAGGTTGAGGAGGTGAGAGTACTCAAGGGAGAGAGGTGTGACACACACACACACACACACACACACACACACACACACACACACACACACACACACACACACACACACACACACACACACACACACATACATACTGTATACATGAAATAATTGTAGATGTGAACTGTAACTGCAGAGATAGTCTGAGGGTGTATGTATACTGTATGTTTGTGCTGCATGTATATATCTGCATTAGTCTGTATGTGTGTGTGCTTTCTGTATACACTAGTAGTGCATGTGTATTTCCTTCTCTCTAGAGGCCCCGCCAATGCAGCTGACAGATAAATACAAACTGATGCGATGTATGACTTTTTCTCTAGAGTATTGTTAGCAGTTATCCTCTTGAACCGCTTGACTTAGTGCCTTTTATTGATGTAAATCACATTTTTCAAATACAATACGATAAATATCCAGTCTCAACCAGTCTCTGTGGCTTACTGGCTTTTATTCAAACATGTAACAGCATTACCCGCAATCATATGAATTAACTGTGACAAACACTGTAAAATAAAAAGAGATTGAATGTTTTTGTTGTTCCTCAAGGGTATTGTTACTGCATTTAATCCTATTCAACCGCACAGCTTGGCGCTTTTTATTAACCTATTTACACTATTTAATAATGTAAATGACACGTCAATTATTGTATTATTCGATAATTTCACGTTTTTATTGCATCAGTGTTTGATGTCTATTTGTGGAAGTGGTAGTAGTGCTGGTGTGTGTGTGTTTGTGTGTGAAGTATTCCACTGGACCCTCGTTTTCCATCAGTTTTGATGCTGACGGTGGTCTCTTCCAGCTAACTAATTACAGCTTAGAAACTAGGACTCTCCACCATAGATCTAGCTCATACAAAGACACACACACACACACACACACACACACACACACACACACACACACACACACACACACACACACACACACACACACACACACAAAATATTATGCAAATTTAGACATGCAGTGTTTGTATACATACTGATGTATAGGAACATAATGTGAAGGTACTGTACATACAAACTTAAAAAGATGTGTACTGCATAATGTTCTCTCCCAAATTAGATATAATGATAGAGTAAAAAACAAGTCACCATTGGAGTCCATGTAACATAAATTCAAGTTGACTGCAGATGACTAAAAGAAGAAAACAAAATTATATTTTTACATACCAAAGATATTACATATTTTCAGTGGAGTTTCCCTTTACTGTAATTTCAGTGGATTGTGATGCATAAAAATATGTTTTTTCAAAGATGTCTCAGGGAAGTATGAATAATTTTGTTATCACACATTAGCACACATCACCACAATTTGTTTAACCTTGGCCTAAAACATTTTTAGAGTCATAGAGTATAGTACAACACTGCGGCTGCTTCTACTGCTTCCCAAGTGAACCCTTCCTGGGAGGAGAAAGTTGCCTTCTCTGGACATCTGCCCACAAGTACTTCTTTTTTTATGTGTGTGAGTATTTGTATATCTCTATGTGAGTATGTGCAGAAACGAAGGCGTATCTCGGTCAGTGATATGATTCATGAAAATGGCACGCTGACTGGAGTCACACAGAGCGGGAACAGTCTGTTCTCCAAAAATACCTCATCTGACTAATATCATGGCAGACGACACACACACACACACACACACACACACACACACACACACACACACACACACACACACACACACACACACACACACGCACACCTTACACAATAAGCAATCAAATATGTGGCCCTATGTGTTATAAGGTCATAAAGATGTGTACACAGGTTTTCTTTACATTTTAACTCATATTTCGTCCTTTTCTCCCAGGATTTCTGATGATTTAGCGTAAACGTGTGTGACAGAATGTGACCCAGGACACTATAAATAACCACTCACAGCCTCAGTTCACTTTTAGACCCTCTATTGCTGTCCAGATATAGTTATTCCTGTCTTACCTCTGGATGACTGTTATGCAGCACTCTAAATATATCCTTTAACCTTTTTGAGGCCGGGTACCGACCATCAGTGGCACGTTGTCAATAAACATAGCCTGCCAATTCATTTGGGGTGCATTGGCCTGAAAGTGGCCTGTGTCCACCATCACTCATATTCCTACAACACAGCAACCAATGTGGCTCAGCCAATTTGAAAATGACTTTAAGCTGCAGTTCCTGTAATAGCCATTTTTTTTACAATGATTGCTTACAGTACATTTTGGCTGTTATGAAGTCTACTAAAAAGTTCCAACATCACTTTTAAACTACATAGTGAATGACTATATTTATAACAAATTGGGGTTTCAACACTTATTATAATTTATTTAAAATTTGTGTAATGGGTGCCATGATCAGTCATTTTGAAAACTACTGTTTAAAGAAAAGTATGTTTAGAAGCATGCTGTTTGATTGACAGGGGTCTTTACTCCATACTTAGCCTATCACCAGTTTCCCACTTTCAGTCAAAGTTTCAAACTTCAAAATGTTCTGTTTGCCATCATAAAGGCTTTCTTCATATTTCCCTATGAAGTCTATGGTTGCTACCTATTTCAAGAGGGATTTGATGACTGAGCGAGTCAGCAGATTATTGTCCTGGTTTAAACCATATTCAGGTCTAATTGTAGAGTTTTTCTTCTTTTTAGTCACAGTGTCATCTGTGTCTAAGAGTGACTCAGCACATGAATGTGACTCTGGTCTGAGTTTTCTTTAGACCCATATTTCGATCTTGTTCTGGAGTTATTCTTGTTCCTGCTCTCAGTATTGGACATCTGTATGACAGAATGTGATTCAGTCAGCTATAAATATGAATGGCCTTTCTGCCCGGCCAGCCACGCGGATTAGCAACTCTTCCTGCTTTTCCACTGGGCTCAAACCACACTGCAGCATCCAACACCCCCCCTCCCTCTCAACAGGGAGAAAAGGCTGTTACCTGGGTGGTGTGGATCTTCTTTCTTGCAAAAAGTGCAAACATCCTTTTGGCAGGGTAGGGCACCGCCTATTGTATTTTCAGCCTAGCGAACCACTCTTTGCAGGGCCTTGCGATCCTGTTCAGTGCTGTTTACGTACCAGGCAGTGATGTTCCTCGTCAGGACGCTGTCAATGATGCAGTGGTATAAATTGCTTAGTATTTGAGGGGATACCCGGAATTTCCTCCGGCGTCTGAGGTGAAACAGCCTCAGCCTTGCCTTTCTCACCACTGAGCCCAGGTCAGACCCTCGATGATGTGTTCACCCATACCAATACTGTTGGTATTACTGTAAGTGGGGGGGGTGTAGTTCTTTCCCTGCTTCTACCCAAAGTCCACTATCATCTCTTTAGTCTTGCTGGCATTCATGAGTAGGTTGTTGTCCTGATACCAGATATTAGATATATAGTATATAATAAAATATCAGATATATATATATATATATATATATATATATATATATATATATATATATATATATATATATATATATATGTATCATGATTCAATGACTCAATGACCTTAATTACTTAATGCCCATCCTACCCATTTATGTTCTATGTCAGATCTGTACTTAACACAGGTACATATTGGTGGTATGATCTGGTTGAATGAAAATACTATGGCTGATACATGATACTCATGGAAGGAGAAAAGCCACGAGCGACCATTAGTGCCTTAGATTATCATGTACACACTGCCACACATGCACACACGCACGTGCACTCACACACTCGAAAAATAAGTACACACATAAACCAGACAGCCACTTTGGTCCCTGTGACCAAGACATTTAAAAGGGGGCCTGATTAAATTAAGGCAGTCATGTCTTCTTAACACCAGATTAAAAGTATCAATATATTTATATTCACTGGTGTTATTCATAGCACCCAAGAGGCAACTAGACACCGTAAAGTGGGGTGACAAACAGATCCCCTGGCTATTAATAGAGGGAGATGGAAAACTATGATCAACAAGAGAGAGAGAGAGAGAGAGAGAGAGAGAGAGAGAGAGAGAGAGAGAGAGAGAGAGAGAGAGCTAGAGAGAGAGAGAGAGAGAGAGAGAGAGAGAGCTAGAGAGAGAGAGAGAGAGAGAGAGAGAGAGAGAGAGAGAGAGAGAGAGAGAGGGAGAGGAAAATCCTGACACCAACTATCTTAGGGTCAAGAACAAGATGGTGGTGGAGAGAGAGAGAGCAGTCATCAATATTTTGATATGGTGTTATATAGAAATTGAGGTCGTGGCTGAAGTCAGAGTGATGGATCAAAAGGAAAGAGAATAGACAAAGAAATATGTAATGTATGCCTCATAGCATGTGGAAATATGTATACAGTTTGTCAAAGTTTTTTATGAGACAAATGTGCTGATAAATGTGTTAAAAGTTATCGCTGTGATGTGTCAGTGACCTCATCCTAAATTGCTAAAGAAAAAGAACAGCTTGGGAATCTGTACATTCAATCATTTACACAGTTGTATCAAGATTTTAGGCCCATGACATAAATAATTCACACAAAACAGAATTCTCAGGTCAACTGTTCTCCAAGCTGGTGATAGGGGTTGAATTCCCAGCCAATCAAAAAGTCATCTCCTTGAGCATGACCTCAGATTTAACAGCCATGTCAGTTTTGTTTTTAGATTAAAATGGATGTTATGGACTGAGTGGGGACAGAGCAGAAGAAGAAGACTGACAAGGATTCTAGATCCTTGTATCAAGACTACAGTGTCAAAAACTGCCTTTAACACAGAACTGCTGCATGCTCACCCCATCCCAAATTGTAATGATGACACTTAAGTCACGAACTTGGACACATGGCAAACCAAATGAGCAGTGACAAGTCAGACCTTTAACTTACACCACTGACTGACTGAAATTAAGGCCAACACTTAATGTTATCTTAACCAATAATGAGTGATGACCAAAATGACATATCCGTTAACTTGATATGGGGTTGTATGTGTGTATGTGAGAAGATAAGTTCAGTGTTAAAGCTATAGTGCGTAGTTTCTGTCGCCCCCATGAGGAATTCTAAGTAATGACAACAAAACTGTTGGCACGTCCATATGATACAAGCATTCAGTGATTGCGCACAGTCCCCACCCCTCCCCCACGCAATTGCTAGTAGCCAAGGAGGACATGGAGGATTAAAAAAACATGATGGACTCTTCAGAAGAGGCCGTCATCTTCACTCGAGTTTCTGCGCGCAAAAGTCGCAAGGCGACACAATTTTCTGAACATAGCCATACTGAGAAATACAGAGAGAGTTGTGTGGAGCTGATTCTTAAGTCTTAGATTCTGAGTCTTAATTAGCTTTGTAGCAACTTATTTGTATAATTTTGAGAAAAGATCTCGTAATTATGAGATGAATGCATTTTCACAACAACAGAAAACAGCTCTCTTGTGTGAAGCTTTCAGGCTAGCTGATGCCATGGAAGCAAATAGGACTACATCATACATTGTTTGTGTCTTAAAGATGAAACATGGTTTTTAATCCACAATGAGCTTGTGCTCAAACTTTAATGTACGAACCAACATCATCACCAAAACCTAGCTTGTAGCTACTCTTCTTCATCTCCCTTAATACCAACATACACCATGCTAGACACCCACCGCTGGTCTTTAAGTACTATAGATGGGATTGTTATCAGTTTGTTGACTTTGCACAGGCACCTCAGGACTTTGCGGTTGTTCCGGCGGAAAGCCCATTCTGATCTGTTGAACAGATATGTCCATTAACTAATAGTATCTATAAAGTTACATAAGAAGTATCACGCTAACTTAACCCAGCTGAATTTAATGTTACCTCTCGGTGGTACAGTTGATCACTGAGCCGTGGCTTACTGACAACTAGCTAGATATGCCGCCTTCCAGGTGTTTAAAATTATCTCATAATTACGAGATCTTTTATGGAGATAAGGTGTCTACATTTTTTTTTCTATGGTGAATGGAATACGCTTCCGTATGAATGTAACGGACGTTCATTAATATCAAAATGTTACGCACTAAAGCTTTAAGTTGATTTGAGTTTGGCAGGTGGTTGTTGTGGTTGTGGAAAATATTCTCTCACAGAGTGGAGGTAACTGTTTCTTACAGTAGACAGAAGAGCCTGTGATTATCAGTTTCAAACAGACAAACAGCTCAAACTAGGGCAGAATGCACACACATACAAACACAAACAAAAACACATCTGAGTATGAAGGGTTGGACAGTTTTCTGTACTCTCTTTTCTTACCATTTCTGTTTTCACCAAAAGGCAGGTGGTCTGGTAACTGAGTACAGACTGGAAGAGAATGGAGTTCTCTCTCTCCCTCTCTCTCTCTCTCTCTCTCTCTCTTTCTCTTTCTCTTTCTCTTATTCCATCCCATTACCACTGGCCATCCTGTGAACTCTGACTTGTGCACTTTATGCCTACATTAGCTGCATCTACCTTACCTACTCTGATGCAGAGGAGGCAAACGTCAGCTCTGCTGGAAGTGCTCGGTCACCAGCGGCCAGGAAGCAACATTCTTTGTCATGGCTTCCTCTAAATAATTTAGTGCTAATAATGAGTGTATTTACATGGAAACATATTCTGAATTATTATTCGGGTAACATGCTTATCCTTAATATTGTATTGTACTGAATTACATGTTAGTGTGTAGCTTCTTTGTTGTGAGTGTCACTGTGTTAAGTGATAGACAAGCCAAGATAAAAGGGACTATTTATTGCATTTACTGAGATTTCCAGAGTGTCAGTGAAAATGTTATAAGCTTAGTTAGTCTACTGAAAACCTGTAAACAGGACAGACAGTGTTCCCTGTTTTTCGATTGTATATTGCAAACATGGGCTGACTAGCTAACCTGACGAGCCAGATGGTCTGTTAACACAGAACCATCTGAGAAGCCGTCATTGGAAACTGTTTGGGAAAGGGCAGGCACGAAAAAAATACTTGGCAGGTGATTGGACTGATCTATCTATCTGTTTTGAAAACAAAACAAAACAAACAGTCGTGGCCGTCACACACTCTAAATCACGGCCATAGCTTCCAGTAGCTTCTCACTGGACGCTGATTGGAGCGGTAAGCTGGTAGTTCAGACCATGGATGTATTATAAGACCTGGATACAGCATTCAAGGAGCAGCCCCGTTCAGTCCTCTGAGAGTTGCTTAGTGGCGCATGAAGCCTTCATGGAGCTAAAAAATCCCTGGATCGTCTGCTCTGCTTCCGCATTATGCAGCCCATAGAGCAGGGGCACTAGAGACCTCCGCTGGCTGAGCCGACTACTTCCGGTAATTTTGCAGGTGCTGTGACGCTCAAAAAAAATTCCACTGATTTACAGACATCTCTTTTACCATGTAAGTCTATGGGGAAGTCTTTTTTGGGCAGTTCCACCATTTGGCCACTATGTTCAATTTACTTCTAAGCCTAGCACATTCCTGGGGGCCTGGTTCAGACACAAACGCATTAGGTTGGAGCCTTTGAGATGGATTTTTGTGTGATAAGTGATCCCGCAATTCTCGCATGATCTTATGATATCACGACAATCCAGCTGCCATGCAAGTTAACTGATTAGCTTCATAGATTGTTGTTAGGCAAGAGGTGTGCTAATTTTCTTCCAAAGAATGCCCCTTACCTTACGTTTTGCTTCTTTTGGTCACGGTCACGTAGGTCTTCCTGACCTACAGGGATTTATATATTCCACTAGGAAAACAAGGTCACCTTCGTCTAACTTTATAGATGTTGCCAATCACCATCCTGGGGAAAAATAAAATAAACGTCATTACATGACTGGACGTGTTTCCTGCGTGGCTGCATAGTTTGTGTATACTGTAGCAAGGATACCCATACTAACAACTTCTGCTGGGCAAGGCCCTGCTTTTTGCAGAATAAAAAGGCTTACATTTTCTGGATATTTTTACATTTTTGCTCTATAGTTCAGTACTCTAGTAGGCAGCACATAGGGCAAGAGAGATAAAGAGAGTAGTGAACTAAAACTTGAGAAGTATTTGGCTGCTCATGATTTGCTTGATTTAACATTTTAAAATGCTGAAATGAAGACAGTATGGATAGTCGAGTTGAGGTCTCATGTAAGTCACCTACAGTACATGCTACTGACATACAGTATCACACCCAGTCTTGACTGCACTGTGTATTGCAGGTTGATTCTTCACAGCATTATAGTATAAGAATCAGGCAATGCAAACTTGACTTTGATGTTGCTTAAAGTAAGATCATGCAGAAAACATACACAAGTAAAAACATACACACCGAGTTATAAACCAAAATATGCACATAGAGTTGGAACATATACCTATATGAGGCTTGAGCTTTCCTTGAACTAATCTGCTAGTGTGATATTGTATCATAGCCACAGAATGGAAATGGATAGAAAGGGACTACACTTCAAGGTAGCATTTTTGGTTATTTGGCTAGTTTAGTTAAAGTAGCGCTATGAAGGACATGGCTAGAGTGCAAAAAACATCTTAACTAAACTTCATTTGAGCATGTTTATGTGATGCCTTAATAATCATAGATTATAATCATAAAACCATGATAAAAATTCTGTGCTGTGCTTTTGACAAAAAAGATGAGCATGAGACAGAAGGAAATATCTATTTGCACTAATTCTATAAGTAACACCAAGCAACGTCCCAGCTATCTTTAGTAATTCCATGAATACAGTGCTGAGGGGCAAAACATGCTGTCCTCCTGCTAATGAAGCTTTCAGCCCTGCGCCACAACCACACAATGACAGCTGGCAGGGGAGGGGCAGGAACTACACGGCATGAAATAAGAGGGGGTAAAAATTGATTAGCAATTTTCATTTGCGCTAAGCTAAACAAAAGAAGGCTGCTGCCCTACTCTGCATATCATCATGGGGTGGGAGAGGAGGAGGGTGGGCATAGTGTTGATGGTGTTGGGGTGGGATGGGAAGCAATCTTTCAGAGCTCAAGGCATCTATTGTTTAGTTAGAGAGGATGTGGGTGTGGGGGAGCAAAGAGGGATTCGGGACAGGGAGACAAGAGGACTAGGGATGGGGATAGAGTGACAAGAGGGGAGACGTGAGGGATGTTAAGGACAGAAGAAAGGGAAACGGGAGAAAAGTGAAGGAGAGGACTGAGAGAAGGAGGGGAAGAATAAAGATGCAGGTGGGGGGAGCAGGTAGAGGGGTTAAAAAGGGTAAAAGAGAGGGGTGGGAGGATTAGAACAGGGACAGGGAGGGAAACACTGAGGGACAGAGTGATGAGAGACAAGAGGGGGAAGGTTAAAAGAATGGGGAATTAGGGATGAACGAAAAAATGGAAGAGAAAGGGTGAGGAAAAGGAAGTTTTAGGTGTGACGAGGAGAGACCAAAAGCAAAAGGCATAAAGAAGAAGGCAAGGGATTGAAAGACAACGTATCTGTTTTTAATTAATTAATTAATTAATTAATGTGACAGATTTATTTGCACAATAAATACAGTATTTTGACCAAGTAGCTTAAACGTGTATTCACATCTGTGGTAATGGGTTTGGGGTTGCTGGTATTGTGCAACTGGGAGATGAGGAAAAAATAAAGAGGCCCAAAAAGGTAATGGGGTGGGGGAAGTCTGGAAGAGTTAAAAAAAAATAGAGCGTGAGAGTGTCCAAGAGTTCATGACCAATTCTGAAAATTAAAGCTGGACCAGGACGGACTCACAACACTCTTTGAAAAACAAAAGCAAGTGGCAAGGGAAAAAAAATGACACCACCATCACTTTTAAGTTATTAAAGCCACTGAATACAGACACTCTGACAATAGAGGAATTTGCCAACACTGAGAAAAAAAACTGCAGTACGTGTGCAGTACTGTGGCCAAGCCATGTTGTTGTATGGGCAGTTTTCTTGAAGGGTTTTTTGGCATGACCAGGGTGCATGATGGTTTATTAACAATGACACTAATGCACCTCTGTGTGTGTGTGTGTGTGTGTGTGTGTGTGTGTGTGTGTGTGTGTGTACTTTCAGCAGGTTGTCATTCATATTTAGTGGCTTAAACATGTGCGCACATAAACACACACACACACACACACACACACACACACACACACACACACACACACACACACACACATAGTAATAAATGCTAAAAATGCGAGGAAAATAGCAGCTGGTAAGTGAGTGAGAGGGGGAAAGAAATCAACAACTTTTAACCAAAACACTGTGCACAACTCTAAATTTAATTTTCTGCAAGATTAAGCACAATAATGACTAGCTTTATAAAAACCCATAACTAATGGCTTCCAATGAGCCAATCTATAGGCATTGATCTGCTCAGTATCTCGTAGACTTGCAATGCAAAGCCTATAAATGAAGGAGGGAAGAGGACAGAGGAGCACTAAAGATGAGAGTGGAGGAGGAGAGAGGAAGAGAAGTGGATGGTGAAAGAGAGAGAGAAAAGGGCAGGGTGAAGATGGTGGAGACGAATGAGAGGCAGAAGAGGAGAGAAGTACAGAGAAAAGGCAAAAAGAGCAGAGAAGAAGACACAAGGAGAAAGGAGAAATCTTTCTGTGGAAAATGATTGAGCCCTTGTTGGCTGTAAAGAACACATAGTGTCTGAGTTGGTTTAGCTATTTACTGTGTCACATTAACAACATTTTATAAAACCTGACATCTTGTGTCAAGTAAACGGAAAAAGATCTTAAGAAACACAATTCTGCTGAAGCAAAGACTCTATTGGACAATTAAAGGGGCAAGCCACCAATTTCACACATGAAGTTCAGTTTACTCACAAACCGTACTCAGTTTGTAAAATATGCTCTGTGGCTCTTGATTTAGCTTTCAAACGCTTTCATAAAGTCTTATTAAAGCATTACAGGAAATGCAGGATTTTAGAGCTTTACCCATGTTACGGACTAAAAGTCAGGATATCTCAGCCTGAGCTACTACAATTTTAACCATTCTTTTTAATTCTGTCTCTTGTGAATCACCTAATTTTATGGAAATTCAACGCTAAATCACTGGAGTACCCCTTTAAGGCTTTAGTATGCTTTTACAAAGTGCTAATCAAATAGCGTCTGAAACCTCTGCATTGGACAATTTCTGTAACTTTTTGAAACTGACAATCTAACATTCATGTGCACTTCAAACAGTGATAAGCCAGATATGCGTAGGTGAGATATAAGCAGGGCTTGAACTTTCCTGTCAAGTTCTCTTTTTTCATTATTCCTGTTGAGAGTCTGTCCCAAGGCATGTGCCATTAACCCAATTTGAATGATTATCACGTTTCAGCCCTTTTTTGAGTGTGGACGTTCTCAACAGGTATAAACCAGCCCCCCAGGAACAGCGCTCAGCCTTTCCGCCAATTCTTTCCAGTGGCCTCGGTATTGCAGCGAAAAATCCCCCTGCGTCCCAAAAAGGATTTTCCCCATAGGCCACCTTTGTAAAAGAGATGCCTGTAAAACTGCTGCCAGGACACCTCAAACTGCAAACTGTCAGTTATGACTCTTTCTATTCTAATTTTTTAATCCATGGACTTTTTATATTTCAAAAACTTCCCTCTCGCCGAGATAAGCAATTTCAAAACCTGTGACGTCACCACAATGTAAAGTCTATGGGCCGAGTTGGAACTCGCGGGCGGGGCCAGCGGGGGAACACTACTGCGCATATTCAGTGAGCCGCATATCACAGAAGTAAACCTGGAAGCTTAGAAACGTTTTTGCCGTATGCGCCAGGCGAGCAACTCCATTGAACTGACTGGGTGCCATTTTGTAATCTTGTATCCAGATCAATATAATACATCCATGGTATAAGCTGCTTTTTAGACATGGTGGAACAACAGATCCTAAGAACTATTTTGTTTTGAGCATAACCCCGCTTTTATTCATCAGTTAATACTCTGTACACATGATTATGGATTTGGCAGCAAGTTAGAAGCTTAGTTGTTGCCAAGCACACACTCAGGTATAAACAGGGACACTAACCAAGCACAATACTGTACAAATCATTGCAATATGTCACTGTTCTTTAAGATTATAATGACTATTATCTATCTAGTGGCTGCACTAATCCCATAACAACAGTGGCATCTTTGTGTGTAGTAAGCAGAAAGACACAAGAGCAACCCAGCTGGAGTTAAAAAATGTCACAATAAAAATCATTTAATTTTTTAAAGGTTATTAGGGCAATTAGCTATCTAGTAGTATTCTACATTGCTAATCCTACACTTGACAGCTTTTTAGGGGCTCACTGACTAAGAACTAAAGGTGGTGGCATGTGAGGAGGACGATGGTTGAAAATGAAACAATCCTCTGCTGAGAACGCACAGAAGCTTAAATCCGGAGAGGGCTGCTTGCGTTAATCCCCATGGATTAAGCTTCTAAATACTCTTATTCAAGCCAATTAATTCCTGCATATATCTATCTCCAGCTCTTTTCATGTCATTTAAGATGATGGAGGGCGACTTCCTGGGAAATCAGGAGGAGGGTGGATATTCAACTACATTAATGCACACAGGGCTCTCTCTTCAGGACTATGTGGCTACGTACATCCTGATGCGGCACACACACACACACACACACACACACACACACACACACACACACACACACACACACACACACACACACACACACAGTACATTAGGGAGTTATAGATTGAGAGTTTAATAGGGAAATGATGGTGGGAGGGTGAGGATTGAGAGGGGCCTCCAAAAGTTGACTGACGTATTCTGACAGCTGAATACTAATCATGAGATCAACCTCTGGCTAAATCAACAGGATCTCACTGGGGCCTCTGGCTGGGAGAAGCATAAAAAGGGATTACCAGTAAATACAGAAGGCTTATACAGAACAGAGAGACACCAGCGGACAGACTGAACAACTTAAAAAAAAAGGTTGAGACGAAGAAGGAACTAAGGATGCTAAGGATGGCAAGAGGATCTAAGTGGACAGTGGTCAAGTACATTGATTTACAGTAAAAGTATGGAAATTATTTTGGTAGAGTTTCCCAAGGACAGTAAAGTGAGCAAAAGTATCTAAGCAACTACATTGAGAGGAAGAAGGAAGATAAGAAATTAAAAGACAAAGTTAGAGAGACAAAAATACCTGATATTTATAGTAAATAAAAGAAAAACAAACATGTACTCACTTACGGGGATGCCACTAATGATATGCTGTCCTTAATGACATCATCAGGGCCTGAAGTGGCCTGCAGTCTGTAGTGTTTGAGAAGCCTCACGTCTCTGGTTACCAGTCTGTATGTGTGTGTGTGTGTGTGTGTGTGTGTGTGTGTGTGTGTGTGTGTGTGTGTTTGTGTTTGTGTGTGTGTGTGTGCGTGTAGCAACCAGTATTAATAGGAACGCACATCACCCAGAAAGGCTTCCAGATAAATACGATCATAATACATCCTCCAGACTATGCCCAAGGCTCGAGGGTCATGGTATATAGTAATCTGATTACAAAAAAAGCAACTAGAGTAAACCTTAGACTGGCAGAAAATGTTTAGAACTGATGAAGATACAAATGTGCAGTTGTGAAATCTAAATTATATAATGCTCTACATTGACTACACAACCCAAAGCTGGGTGACACAGCACAGACAAAACTGATGGGAAAAGCTCACAGCATAAACTGGCCGGTTTAAACGCTAAGCAACCACAGCCAAAGAACACATAGTTAAATAGCCAAACAAACAGCTACAAACGTGTGAGATTAATAAGATGTGCAATTGGCTTCCCACTGACAGCAGATATTACTCCTGGTGGGAACAGCTGAGAGTTTGTCGACCACATCCCGAACCTCCACTCCACCAACAGCTGCAGAATCAGCACCTTGGAGCCTTGAAGTGCAGCCTGACAAAATCTTTAATATATATATATATATACAGGCTTTATATAATTAAGCCACTGGTGTGATTAGCTGGCTATGCTCAGGGTCCATCTAGCCCTGACTCAATAATTGATTAGTCAACATGTAAATGACTGGAGATGTCACTGTCGGAATCTAACCCAAAGAATGGCCACAACTTTACAACAGCACATTAGGATGTGTATACCTATGATTAACACAAGTTCCTGTTCTGCACTGAACCCATGCTACACATTTAGGAGCAGTTTGCAGTGCACATGTTGCAGAGACCAACTCCACATCTGAGATCAGTGACAGGAGTGTTACATATTTCAGAGCGAACCAATGCAAACACAGAGAGAACATTCAAATTGCACAAACAAAATGCCTCAGTTGGCCCCCTGGGGTGTGAACCACTGTGCCAATGCTTAACCTCATGATGCTAAACATAATATCCTAAAATTTCCTTTCCTAAAATTTCTATCTATCTATCTATCTATCTATCTATCTATCTATCTATCTATCTATCTATCTATCTATCTATCTATCTATCTATCTATATTAGTCAAAGACAAATAAATCAGTGCTAATATAAATGCTAAAAATTAGCATTATTTGTAAAATAATAATGAGCCAGTTTTCAGCATTCTAAAATTGAACACACTTTGACGAGAACAACTAAGGTAAAATGCATGCTTACACATTTCCCTAATGTCCTTTTATATATGTTAAAAATGTATATTATATTTCTATCACATGTACTATTTCCAGTCACTTTTAGATCTGAAATATTTAAACTAGTTGGAAAAGAAGATCTAAAGTAATTGAAATGTACAGTAAGCTATTATCAGAGTATTGAAACTTGTTTCTGTCTTGATCATTAAGAAAAAATCTTATAACAATGAGTGCATAGCACCACTCGTCTTACCTGATATTCTTCAACTCAGGTAACTGCTGTAAGGTGTGCTTAGTCCTCAGAAACTGTAATAAGGTTAGACAAAAAATATTGTAGTTGGGAAACTTGTTGGATTTATACTGCAACAAGTGAAAAAATGGGACACACATGGCACAACACAGTACAAGACTGAGCAGCAGCATTTCAAAAGTGTAGATCTAAACACCTACTCAGAACGCTCATATGAAAAACATCATACTCTCAATCTTTAAACTTTGCATCTCTCATCCTCTAAGTCCCAGGCTCCGTCTCTCCTTATCCTCCCATTCTCTTTCTTTTAACAGTCACTCTCTCTCATTCTGATCTGACATCAGTCTCTCTGATTGGTTGACCCAGCTCCTGCACTAACCAGTGACACGCTTTAATTATTGAGCGGCTGACCTCAATTGGTTAGCTGGAACAGCCTAAAACACATTACCACACACAAACACACTGCGTGCACACACACACCCAAACATTTGCACACCATGCTCTCACACACACAATCTCACTAGATACTGCACACTTACATGCTCACCCTGAGGACAGTTTCTGCAGTCTAAATATATATACTGTGGACAACATCAACTCTGCCTGTTACTACTCTCAGTTCATTGATGCTGAGAGCATTAGTTATGATATGAAGCATGCTGGAAAAACAATTTTTTTGCCATGTACTGTTATACAATGTATAATAATGTACATACTGGTAAAAGCAAGTAAGAATTTACTTGAAGATATATTTAAACATTTGTCATTCACAAAAAACATTAGTTTTAGGCTTAGGGTTAGGGTTATATATTCAAGTATGGAGAGTGAGAAAAGGTATACCACTCCTTTATACAGTTAGGTGTTTCAAATACATGCATGCAGTATAATACTATAATATACTATTTGCTGTAGAATTACTGTAAACTGGTGAATGAAGCTCTAATAACAACACAGAAAGAAAATATGGTATTAAATCATATATATATATAGTCCTACAAGGGTTTCCTTTAAAGGTACAAGGAGCTAAAAAAATCAATATAATTTACGATACAACACTAATGTTGATTGGAAACATGAATCCAGTGATATGCCTTTCATAACTGGTGCTACAAGAAAGAGAAATGATATACATCCTTTGGTATGCTAGCTATGCACTTAGTATGCCATAATTTAATATCTAAATATATCGTGGAGAGTATGATCTCTGTCACACTTGTCTTCCTACAAATGATCAAACACAGGCGATGATACTAGACATGTGATATCCACATTGCTTCATAAGACATGACGCAACATGGGCATTTTTAGATTTGGGTGTGTGATGTTATCCTACCTAGAATATTATATATGTATATATGTATATAAATAGAAAATGGCACACGTCTTCAGTAATGACATTCATCTCGAGAACGACTTCAGAAACATGAGTGACATGTTGACTCTCATTATATTTTGATGAGTGTAACCCAACTGGGCTCCATGGCATGCTGTGTGGCTTGTGGCCTATGATTAGTTTCAAATAGTTTAATGGGTCACACCGCTTGGCTCTGATCCCGAGACCTCAAAGGGTTTGAACAAACTTAACAGAAACCACAAGCCCACTTTAAGCGCAGTAGCTGAATTCAAATTTATTTGGCAGGTAGACAGTATTTTCCAAAGTGTTTATTTGAACTTTAAACTGTAAGGCCACTGGGTAGGATAATCAGTTAGTCCTTAATTTTGCAGGCTGCTGCTCAGTTTATAAAGTCCTACTGTATTTAAACTTCCTTTAATAAAATAATTATAATACAATAGTGTAGTTTTAGGTTGTATTAGGCCCTAGGTCAGAGTATAGATTGTAATGTTGACTCACCATGAACTTTTTCTGCATAGTTACAGGTGGTTTCAGTGCTGCTGCACGATGAGCTAGTGTAAGAAAATGTAAGATACTTACATTACTATGGCCGCTCAGAAATAACAGTAACAATAAACATAAATAAACTAAACCAGATACCTATGCATGGCATTGACACACACACACACATGTACGCATGTACGCATACACACACACACACACACACACACACACACACACACACACACACACACACACACACACACACACACACAACAAAGCGAGTACAGTCAAACAGAGCTCTCAACATGGAGCTTCATGCATGCATGCTTGTGTCTATGAAGTTTGGCACTGTGTTTCTTTGGTCCATACGGCGTTTTGTATTTGCCATAATCCCCTGTCAGCAACACTTAGGCAGGCAGACAATAGCAGAGAAGATCGGCAGCCAAACCCCCTTCACTGTAAGCTTGGCAGGTCAGCGTGCAAGCAGCAGGTTACACACACACACACACACACACGCACACACACGCACACACTCACACGCACACACACGCACGCACACGCACGCACACACACACACACACACACACACACACACACACACACACACACACACACACACACACACACACACACACACAACCATGTACAACCATGCAACACACAGAAAACACTCATGTCCCGCTGAGATGCACGGTACTCACACCGTCTCCCGGCTCTCTTCAAAGAGTTGTGCTGCAGTTCTCAAGGACACGGCAGTCTGACATCTCCTCTCTTTCACTCTCTCCTCTCACTCTGGCATACTCTATCTGCCTTTCTCATTTGGTTCTCGGTTGCAGGACGCTGCCACAACAGATGCAAGTGTGTCGCTGCCTTTCTCCACTCCTCTTTATTTCTCCCTTTACCCTCTCTCCTCTCTTCTCTCTGTATGCAGCTGAGAGGCAGAGCGCATTCTCTAAGCCATGTAGCAGGGCTTCTCTCTTTTTTCAAGAGAGTGCCGGGTAGTATGAGAACGAGGAAGCGAGAGAAAGAGGAAGGGAGGGAGAAAGAAGAGAGGAAGGAGTGCTGGGCGAACTGACCAAACTGATGTGCCACCTCAGGACACCAGCGTTCTGCCGACAGTCAGCCAGAGTCCTCCTGCAGGAAAAACAGATTTACTGTAAAGCAGCAGCAGAAGCTTTGAAAGCATAACATATGTTGTAGCATAGCAAAAAAGTGACAGATGGACAAAAACAAAAAAATATATATTTGGGGATTATGAGGGAAAAAATTGGGAAATGAAAACAAAATGAAAGTAAATATCTGTTTATGTTGTGTCTATAACTAAGCAAACAAAGCTGAAAAGGAATTAGTAAAAGATATGTGGGTTGTCAGCTTGAACCAAAATATAAAATACACAATACATTTTGTTCTGTATATCAGAGAATAGGATATGAGAGTGACAAAAATATTATGTATGAGAGGGGAAAATGATTAGGTAACTGATGATAGAAGAGAAGAGAAGAGAAGAGAAGAGAAGAGAAGAGAAGAGAAGAGAAGAGAAGAGAAGAGAAAGAGAAAGAGAAAGAGAAGAGAGATATCTTAACAAGAAAAGAGGGGAGAAGTGGAAGGGAGGGTAGAAAAGAGGAAGTCTAAGTATTCCCCAAAGCCTTGCTGTCTTTTCTGAAAAATAGTCCCTGCAGGCCCGATCCAGAAAGAGGCAATACAAACAAACAGAGAGCAGAAACAAACATCTATTTATGGAGGAGGGGAGTCCAGTTTCCCAACCACATTTGCTAGCAGCTTTTTTGACAATATTACCAATTCAGCAGTTTAGGAGTAACAACCAGAGGACGGGAGAGGAGAAAGGGAGAGGAAAGGATTGAGAATTTGAGAATAACCTTCCATAAATAATTTCCAATACATCCCAGAAATAGGTCAATGCACACCAGTTTATATCCTGGCAATCTCTCTCTCTCTGCTAATCCCCCCCTCTCTCTATAAACACACAGGTTAACAACACTATAAGTACAACCTCAAAACAAAAAGTTCTGTTTTTGGTGTGTGTTGAGTCTATGGTATATAGTCTATAAGGTAGTATGGTGTAGGTAGTCTTGGTATATAAACATGTGTTTACTCCTCATGTATTTATTGATAAAAATATGTGTATTGATGTGTAAAAGTGAATCAGATCAATTGATATGGTAATGCCATGGCATTATTTAGATGGTTAAAATTGTTTTTCTTAATAAAAAACAATGAACAGATCCACAAAGTTTGAAGTTATTAAGTATTTACATGTTTTGCAATTAAATCCTGCAGCTAAATTATCTTAGTTAAAAAAAGAAAAATTGAGTGGCCTTTCTATTCTGCATGCACGTTACAGTCCGATAATTGTGCTGTTCATTCTCCTGTTTCCCAAAAGAAGGACATGTTAGTCCCACTTTTGACTGAAAAAGTAATGATATATCACACAGAGAGACTGCCACATTGGAGTTCTCTTCAGACATTGTCAGAAAGTGTGTGTTTAATTTCCATTCATGTATTAATAATAGTTAGTAGTCCCCCACCACTCCAAAATGTTTTCTTACTTGTTCGTTGCCTGTGATGCTTGAGCGTCACTGTGCATAGTTGGATAATTGAAGGCTTTTTTCACAAGAAGTAGTTTCTCTGTGCTCAACTTAAGTCTGAGTTTTATATGTGGATGTACCAGAAGGATTTTGTGACATCACAACTCATTTGGAGCCAATTGTGGTCCAATACGTAACTTACAGTATAAGAGTCCTGTAACTTACAGTGTCCTGTGAAAACTGGAAACCTCCAGTGCTCATACACTGAGAATTAAGTTTTCTGTAAAATGTGACACATCTTTGAAAATGAACAATATTTGCACATTTATACATTATATTCAGAATCTTTCAATGAGGGAGAAGGAGTATATGTCATTTTTGAAGAATAAAAAAAAACATATCTGACACAAAATATCAGACATTTCAAGCCTCTCACGGATCAAAGAGGAACATGTCAGAAATAAGTGAAGCCTACAACAAATCTCAAGTTTTTCCTCACTGGACAATGAATGCAGATGTGTATGATGCATGTGTATACACATCAAGTAATAAGCAGTGGTCTTATAATATCCAATAGATAGATATGCTATATTTTTTTGCAGAGATAAAGTAAAGGTGAGGAAAGGTAATGCACCGAACAAATCGAAAACCTTTTACAGTACACATTTTTCGACAGAAATTCTACTAACTGCATTTGTAATATAAAGGGTACTCATTCTGATTATACTGTACTATACAAGTCTGATTGTACTGTGCATTACTTATTCTATAAATAAGTAAAGGGAAAGTGTAACTGATGGCTGAAGAGGAGGCCACATGACATAACATTTGATGGAAAAATTGCAGCTCAACAATACAAGAATTGTGACGAGGATGAGGGGGAAGAAAAGAAACAACAAAGGAGAGAGAGGAGATGAGAAACAGAAAATGCAGGAGACAGAACCGGTTAAGTGGAAAGGACGAGGACATAGAGGAAGATGATAAAAGCAGGGACACAGAGGAGGAGAAGGAAAGAGGGTGGAGGGCAAGGACAGGGGTGAAGGGTGTAACTCACTCCTGTCCCCATCACCAGCGCCCAGTCCTAATTTACCCAGAACAATCAATCAGATCAGGAGGCAGACACTGATAGAGGACTACCATGCAACAGGATCCACCACGTACACACACACACACACACACACACACACACACACACACACACACACACACACGCACACACACACACACACACACACACACACACACACACACACACACACACACACACACACACACACTCTGAGAGAGATGGAGGACTTGCATGCAACAGGATCTATTCACACACACATACTTTTATGCTGACTAGATGGAAAAAAAGTTTACAGCTCATATCTGTAGTCTCTGCACTGACTTCTACCAACTAGGCTGTACTGTGTACCAAAGTCACCGCGGCTCTGTGGGTTCACAACGGCCGGTCAGGGCCCATGAGACAGAACGAGCACAGAGGGAACAGAACGGGAGCGGGAGAGCAAAAGGGTGAGGGAGAAGTGGGGGAGAAGGAGGAGAACAACAGCCAACAATAGGATAAGAGCGAGAGAGAGAGTCAGAGAAAAGAGCACAGTGCAAAAAACAGACAGGGGAGACAGAGGACAGGAACTGGCAATGAACGGGAGGACAAAGTGATCGCGCCCTGCCATGCTCTCAGAGAAAGATGAATGCACCAACGCACAGAGAAAGACTAAAAGAGCGGGAGAAAAAAAAGTGGCGGGCTGACGCCAGCTCAGGTACAGAAGACACTGCTGTAAAACAAAGTCACGCACATGAGAAGAGCAGGGAGATCAGTGTGAACACAGACACTTGTTCATTCCTCCTCAAGTGCTTCTGGCCTTCTATCTGACCCCCCCAGGGGTGACACTGTTGTATGCGCTTTACACACACACACACACACACACACACCTAAATTACACCTTACCTCCACATACACACGTTTAATTTATTAATTATATTGTATTATATTATTAATTATTAATTTATATTATTAATTTATTGTTATGCAGCAAATAAACTGTTATCTTCTCGGGTGTACTTACAGCCTTTCTGACTAGTGTGTCTGTGTCGTTTTAGTGCGTTTATTCAGAAAACCCAGGGAAACTGTAGCTCAGGTTGCAGTGCTTCTCCACATATCGCAGGGTTCTCAAGCAAAGGACTAAATCTCTTCCAGCAGGCGGGAAAAAAAAAATCACTTTGGACAAAAGTGTCCTCTGAATGAACGTAATAATGTGTTGTAAAACCTGGCTTCTTGATATGACACTACATAAGATTTAAGTTTTACAGTAATGAGCAGATAAACATTTGTATTAAGTAAATTCCTCCTTTGTTATGGCATTGACATTTTGGATTTACAGCTTTTGTCAGGTAGGGATTTGTTTCAGCAGGATACAAGTTTACTGAGTTGCCGTTAGCAAGATCAAATCATCACAAATCAAAGATTCCCCATGAGCCTGTGGTTATGGAGCAGTCTCTTACAACTAGGCCACACTGCGACATTAATATTTGTTCTCTGAGCAAGCTTCTTTTGGGTAGAGGACTAATGAATTACAGCAAAATCTATTTAGAATATGACATTATTTTAAAGATATTTAACTTTAGACTGGAAATTGGAATAATCTCTTAAAGTATCCACCTAGACCTGAAAGTCAAATTTAATGTTAAGTATTCTCATTTATGGCGTTATGCTACGTTTTAACAATTCTATCAGGTAATTAACGATAGAAAATTGTTTTTGTGATCAAGTTTTTATTTCTCCTATAATTGGAGGGCAACATACATTATTCTGAATTATTTGAGTCATTAGTCCACACAGTATATATACTTACAATATTACATAAACATGTTTGTGCCAGTATCTGCTCATATACATTACTGCAAGAATTGATTGTTCAAAACCAACCCCTGTTCACTGTCCTTTTATACCCACCTTCCCCATGCAATGAAAAACAAACACTAACAATTAAAAGAAAAAAACTTTTATAAGTGATCAACACAGCAATACACTCTTTTTCTTGGGTTTTCTAGATATCCTATCACAACAGTGATTACCCTGCGTTGTATTGTCTTTACTCTCTGGCCCTAATATAATGTACTTGCCTAGAGAATATATTTCCACAGCGACCAACATCATGAATCTTAACCCCATAAAATCGAGCTGATTGAATTTATTACTAATTTATTTGACTTAAGACTAATTGGAGCAATGCTTTATTTATCCTATAAATTATCCCAAAGCGCCTCTCTGTTTGTGTGCGTGCATGCATGATGGTGACAGACAGACAGAGAGAGAGAAAGGAAGAGAGGACATGTGAGACCTACACTATCTATTTTAAACGATGACACATTTAATTTAGGCCCTGCAAAAGAAATTAAAAAGCATAGCTGTTATTAATGAAGATGGAGCTTAATAAGGGACACACACACACACACACACACACACACACACACACACACACACACACACACACACACACACACACACACACTCATGTTGTCAGATTCTGTTGCAATGTTTGTCATTCCTTGTAGCACAGACTGGTTTCCTTTCGTCTAACATTTAAAATTTTCCAAACCTGGAGCTATGAGGTTTCGATGTGGCAGTGATCTGAGACTCAAAGTCATGTTTCCCTCTGCACTGTTGAAGTCATTGAGATTGTAAATTGACTGAACAGAAAAACAGGCTGTGGTCTTAGTCTTCCCTTAATTTTGTTACAGGTTTGCCAATCTCATGCCATTAAATGTATAGCCTGCATAGCACTTCTATTGATTAACAAATGACAACGGCGTCAATGTGTCGCAATGTGCACTTGAGGTCAGGGACTTATTGCCTTGTTTCAATTCTTTCTTTTCTCCCCCTCTCTCTCTTTCTCTAACTCTCTTTCTCTCTTACCCATTCCCCTCTTTCTATCTTTCACTCGAAGTGCTCCCTCCCTCTCTCTAAATAGATATTGAAGTTTTCTATTTAAGGCAGATGCTGTTTAACTTCCTTGGGGTGGGAAGTGAAAGGCAGGCAGAGGGCCATCCATCTCGCTATCCACCTGCTGACATCTTTAAACGCTATCGACACCCGCTGCCAGCATTAACATGCAAAACCGCACTGCACGTTTGATTTCATTAGCTCATTGTGCGCAGGGTTTTCTCTCGCCCTGTTGGTGGGATTCTGGCTGCAATTATTGGATTGGATGCAGAATTGGCAAATTTTCCGACTTGTCAGAGAAACACCATTTCTGCAGTGCACTACGTAAGTTTCCATAACTCTTGATTAGAATACATTCCTGTCATTCTCAATGTCCTTACCTAGTGGTGGGTTTAAGCATTTCCGTCTGTAGTTTTTAAATAACTCATCAGTTGTTACTTTTCCTAATGCTTAACTTCTTTCTGGTCTGCTCTGCAAGGCTCTACACAAGAGGTTGGTAGGCTACTAGTAACAACCAACATAAGAGATGTGGTGAAGGTCATCAAACAAGGAAGTATAAATAATGACAGAAAGTCAGCAGTCTGCAAATGTACTCCAATAGTGGGAAAAGGCTAGCTCATTGGCTAGCAACAAGTAGCATAATGTTTCCAAACAAGAAGAAGAAGACATACTTTATTAATCCCCCAAGGGGAAATTCATTTTTACACTATGTTGTTACACACAGGCCTAAAATACAAACACATGCACAAACCTATGCATACACTAATTGGAGAGATGTCAGAGTGAGGGGCGCTGCCCACTGCAGGAACCCCTAATGATGTATCCATTTGTTAAAAAATGAAAAGAACGACCTATATGTTCATAGAAAAGGTTGAGTGGCAAGGTTCCACTTGGTGAAATGAGCAAATAAACGAGCACCAAATTGTGCTCACTCCAAAGACCATAACTATCTTTTGGGAACAAAGGTAAAATCTTCTTTAGAACATGGTTAATACTGGTAGCATGCTGGGATAGACTGACAGGCCTCCACAACTCTGAACAGAGGATATCTTTGTAGTAGTCATAAGATGAACTTGTTGTGGCTAAAATGTTTGGTGATGCCATTTCTACTCACCCACCGACCTACTAGGTTCTGACTAATGTCTGACTAAAGTTTTTCTTCAAGATTCAAGGTTCAAGATACTTCATTGTCATTGTATGAACACAACGAAATTCCGTTGGTGGCAATCAGTGCAGCAGCAGTAAATAAATAATAAAAACAAGATACAAAACAAATGAAAAGATAGCTTAAGATAGCTTTTCTGCTTACATAAGACTTCACAAAGAGCTTACATTATTTTACATCAACGTACTGCAGTCTGAAAGGCCTACTGTGGCTAACCACATCAGCACACTTTGGAGTTTAACATTTGGTAGCGTAAAATCAGGGAGGTGTAACTTGCCTTCGTCCAATGTCACCTGGGATCAGCTCCGGCCCCCATACGACCCTTAATAGGAAACGAGGTTACAGATAGGCTAATAGATTGATGGATAGTGTGAAATCATAGACTGTATTACATTAAAAGATGGCCCCCTGGTGGCTGGCTGCAGTAGGGGTCATAAATCCCGCCCCCTCCATGTTAGCGGATGGGATGTGGGCTAAACTAAATAAAATTAATGTACACGTCAAATCATTTTTTTCTAAAGATTATTTCTGTCATTTTAGGTAGTTCCTATCACGCTGATGTATGTTCAAATGTTCATTTTTTTTCTAATAAGTTTGGTTTTAATTAGTTATTTGATGCTATAAAATATGGTGAAACGTCATGATTGACAGCTGTGATTGACATTGTGCTCTTATACTTCGTCACCTTACTTACTGCTTTGATTCCGTCATAATTACTACTTCCACTAGAGTACAAATCTGTATATATATTATTCTATTTGGAGATGAATTAAGTAATAATACAATAATACAAAGGCTAAGGAAGTATTCATATGCGGTACCATACAAATACTAAGTTTTAACACAAAAATTATGAGTTGGGCTCATTTTTCAAGATCGCAAGAGGACCTTAGCAGTACCCTCTTGTAGCAGAAAATACAACTTTGGGTGCATTGCGACAAAACATCCATATTAAAATTCATCAACACGCCTTTTGGGCATTTTAGAAATCTAATTTTGGACCTCCAAACTTCTTCTTGCAATTGATTTCCATAGTTGTATTTCTTCTGCATTGTGGTTGTCCTGTTCGGTTTATACATTTTTTTTCATTTCGGAAAGTTTTAGTGTCGTTCTATGTTCTTATGATGGTGTTGCTTCCTTTTCTGTATTTTCTTTGTCTTTGTAACTTATTCGATGTCATTGCAAATGAGAGCTGCTGCTTAATAAACTCTCGAGTATAAATAAAGGTTGAATGAATGAATGAATGAAAAATCTGTTTATGCTGACTTTTTAAAAATGTGGGTATTTTTCAGTTAAAATTGTTAACGAGAATGTAATTTTGCAAATAAAAAACATTTTTGAATCTGACTTTGTGTGACAGCTCAAAATGTTGTTTACTTAAGCATGTATCTATTTAAGCTTACTTTTTTTTTCATTATACTGTCTTTCATTTAACTGTTTCCATATCCTAACGGGGGGACATATGATAAAAACAATAAGCCTCTCTGTGTGTTTCTCCCTGCCACTCTCACTCTCTCTCTCTCCCTCCCTCTCTCTCTCTCTCGCTCTCTCTCTCACACACACACACACACACACACACACACACACACACACACACACACACACACACACACACACACATACACTCTACACAGGGCTAGGAATTGGAGTACTGTATCTTTGCTGCCACCTAATGCAGATATCACACACGCCGTCTCCCAGCACCAGGAGGCTTTACTCCTACTTTGTCTCCAGCTCAGGCTTTGGGTTTTTTAATCCTGCCGTGTGGGGTTTCAAACACACTCACAGGTCCTGGGCTCTTCAGCACTGCGGCAGGCCTTAGGTGGCCTGAGATTTTGTTTTCCAGGGGTGGCAGTGCGTGAGGCGTTTGTGATATGCTAATTTAATCATTTTTGTCCACTCCTCCCCTTCCTCCTTTCCCTTTTGCACCTATCAATCTAATCACTTCATCTGGATTCATGGAGCAGGTGGTAAGAGGGAGGGGGGGAGCAGAGAGAAACAAACAGATAGATAGGAAAAGAGAGAGAGAAAGAAGAGTCTCTGGCTGCACAATTACCAGCCCTTTCATCTATGAGCGCATGCGGCCTCCATCCCCCTTAAGCTTATACTCACACACACCTCCCGAATGCTTTTAATTTTAGTGATGGTTCACTTTAATTATTATGAAAATTAAATCAAATGTAATCGGCGGATTAATGCGACCGATGAGATAATTCAGCCGCATGGTGATGACAGCAGCGTGGATCGTCTATAAATCTCCACCAAAACGCTCAGGAGGAGGCAACCAGGAGGCATCCGGCTCCACAAGCAGGGATCCAGAAGGGTGTAAAGTCAGGTTACCGTCTTATACACATCAGTGTTTATCCATTTTCAATTGTCTGACATGTAAATTAACAGAAACTGGGATTTTGGTAACTTAGTTAGCCTTCTGTTGCTCAAAGTCTGCACTCTCTGTAAACATTGTACAATACCTCTTGGAAATAGTATGTGGTAAAAAGGTGACAAAAGGAGGCCTCCAGGTGAGTATAAAGCTTAAGGTCAGGGCATCCATGGTTGTCAGTGGTTTGAGCTGGTTTAAAAACTGAAGTTGGCAACTGATCATCTATAGACACATTTGCAGTGATGAGGAATAAGAGGACAAGCACACTGAGCTGTTGTGTCTCCTCCACATCTGTTATTTATGAGAGCTGTCCAGACAGTACTGATGACAACTCGTCTCAACCAGACTTTCACATGTTTTGACAGACACAACATTCAACTCAGCTGATTTGTTTATGGGCTGAAAGATTTGTTACCTTCCTTTTAGCCAGTAAGGAATGAAAAAAATGAGATCTTAATTTTAGCACACACCACCTTTTAAAGCACCTGCACCTTTATTTATAAAAATGAATACAATATGGAGAAAGCCAAGGATAATGTTGGTGTGATTACGGGCTTTGCATTGATCATATGCTGATGACTATAAAGCGTGATTTATACTTGTGCGTAAAATCTACGCCGTGGCTACGCACGTAGGTACGTGGAGACATGCCCGACCCTACGCTGTTGCCTGACGTGCACCTCTCGAAAAATTAAACAACGTGCCGCGGCGACGCATGTCGTGTCTTGGCAGCGTTGCATTTCCCCCTACTCATTTCCTGGTTCTCCTTCTCCATAAACAACATGAAATCAAGGAGAAGGTTAACTTTTCCTGCTACAGATTTCCCACCGTGGTCAGAAAGCACAGGGGAGACACTTTGTTTCTCTCACTATGACTCTAGAGTCGCTACTCGCCCCGAAGCCAATCACCATCACTCTCTCACTTCTCCCTCTACCACACACTCCCCACACGCAACCAAACGCACAAGTATAAACTTCAGGCCACTTATGTAGGCGACGCAAAAGCTCTGCATGGAGCCTCCGCAGAACCATAAATCACGCTCAAGTCCCCAGCAACTGATCCTAAACAAAGCAAGAAAACACACACACGTACTTGACTATGTACGTGTGTGTGTGTGAACATTTACAATAACAAAGAAACACAGTAGCTATGTTTTTGTATTTATATCATACTTGGCGTCCAACTAGCCAAGGTTAAGTTTTGAACATTATGCTCTTAGATGAGAGATGTAACATAATGAAAGGAGGATGTAAAAATGTATTTTGTATGATGATTTGGTAAACTAAAGTTTGGTTTAGGTTTTTTCCTTTTGGAATCTTTTTCTTTTTTTTACCTTAGATTCCCCCTGTCTCTTGCCCCTTTCCCTGCACTCTCCTCCTTCTGTCCATGCTTCTTCTATCTGTCTCTCATTTCCCATAACTTTATGTTCCTTCTTGCCTTTCCTTTCTTGCCTCTCTTCACACTCTCACTACTTTACTCATTTCCCTTCCTCCTTACCTCCTTCTCTCCCTCTCTTAATCACAGAGTGTGAGGGAATTGATAACCGTCTATTACCATATGTTGCTCTGTGATTAATGTTCTCAGGTCTTTCACGTTGTTTCTCATTCATAGCTCATGTCATGGCCCATAAACTAATACCTAAAAGAGATCTGCCGGATGATTCCCACTCTAAAAAAAGAGGGCAAGAGAAAGAGACACTCAGAGGGAAAGATACTTAAGTCTAGTAAAGGGCATGAGGAGAGGGGCGGTTAGCAGCACTGTACAGTAGGAAAGTCAAAGATAAAACAAGGGGAAAAGAAAGAGTTCTTTGTTCTTTGGCACTGATTGAATTATTTAGTTCCATTTTGTCTGGCAGAGCAGGTGTCAGCGTTATGCCAAATGGAGTTATTAAGGTCATAAATCTAAGCCAAGAGCACCCATCATGGCATATTTATTAGGTAGCACTATTCTGTTATGAATCTGTTGATAACAAGTATTGTTGTGTGGGGATGAGGCAGAGGCTTCCATCGAGGAGCACTACATGCAAAGGTCCCCTTACCCTGCCAACATAAGTGTGAAGTTACATTATATTTAATTAAACGTTTGTTGTTAATCTTCCATCCAATCTAACACCCAATAAGGAGCAATTCACACACAAATTAAAGTACAGTCCCACAAATAAATCTGACAAGTTTTTCTTCTTCTATCAACCTTGTTAATATAGTATATTAAAAAAGTGTAATACATTTTGGCTAAAATAAAAGTCGGCATCAGATCATGACGTCTAACGTCAATTTTTGTCAAGAGTTTGTAAAAAAAATTAAGACACAAAGCAATCATGTGCAAATGTGCAAATACTAAGAAATTGCAAACTAAAGGGATGTCCTCACAAATTAACTAATGTGTTTGCATATATGTGTGTAAGAAAGCTAAGGAACTGTGTATTTTAGCTTAGTAAACCCTGGCAAACCGGAACAGTTTCCAGATGGCACACACTTAAACAAATGAACACACACAGAGGTCTCGACCCGAATTTTGCAAATATGGAAATAGGCTGGCCAATGGTGGCGCAAAAACTAAACTTGAGCCTGTAATTGTTATGGCTGTCTCCTTGTTTTGTCTTCTACCTCATGCATACAGACATGCGCACGCACAGTGTAATAAATACAAACTGACACACTATCACAGGAATGTGAATGCATAATTGATAAGGTCATAAATTTTATGTTTATTCTTGCTAACCATTATACTCTGGATTGACCACATTCACCTGTACTAGAGATTCTTGCAGCTAAGGAGACGAGAGACGGAAAGGGAAATGTGGGGGGGAGAAGAGAAGGCATGGAAGAGCTGTAGTTAAAGAAATGCCACCCTCTTTAAGATTTCAGAATACATCACTTAATTTGTAGTTTTTCTGAGATTGTTGCAGGATCAAAAACTTGAGCTAAACTGTCATGAGGAGACTGTCCTCCCCTGAAAAACGCCACCAGAAGTCGTTTGTTCAAGCAGCAATTATGACGCGTTTATAGTGGCGTCACCCTTTAGTAATTATAACAGGAGCAAAACGGGAAGTAAGGTGGCGAAGTATGTTGGGACCGAGCAGTGTGGTTAAACACTATCTTGTGGACAAAGCCTCAGAGCATGTGGCCTCTGGAACAAAGAAAACCACATAAGGCAGGCCTGAAGCCCTTTCAAACAAAGAGTGTGGCCTACATGTAAACTCTGCAGCCTAAAAATCACACCTAGATGTTACCTCCACGAGGAAAGCATTTTCAAAATGGCTGGAGGTCCAAGAGCCCTGATTTCCCATTGGCCAGGGGAACCTGAACGCACCAGGGGTCCGTGACCAGTTGACCTTGTGAATAAATACGCGGAGCACTCTCTCCTCTTTGTCTTCCACTGCATATGCGAGCGGCAACACGAGGCATGCAAACGTTTGTACTTTAAATAGTTTCATTCTCCCAAAAAGTGGACTATTTTTGGTGTTCTGGAAGCACCCTGGATCCTGTGGAAAAGGGTTTCATATCTGCAGAAGAGAAAAAACAGTTTTTTCATCGAGTCGACCTAGCTTGTTTGTCACTGCCTGTGGAGAGAAACAAGCTTTTCCGCGCACCACTGACTGACTATCTATTGTCTGATTATTAATTTGATTGTGACCCCGAGTCTAATTCATTGCTGTGAAAGTACTGATCATGGTACATTGTTGATGTTGTGTTAAATACTGTAGCTTATTGAAACTGTAATGCTACATTGCTATCTCCCGCCACTGAGAACTTAGTTACTGTACAAGCAAGATAATAACCTTCCTTAGTCAGTCTAACCACAGGTAACGAGACTGTCACCTCGTGACCCATGTGATCTCGTCACCTCCCTCTCTTTCTCTCACACACACACACACACACACACACACACACACACACACACACACACACACACACACACACACACACACACACACACACGTCTGTTTGTTTTTGCTTGTGTTGTAGTTGTAACAAGTATATAGTCGTTGGACTAATCTCCAATGGCGATGAGTCTGCGTATAGGCAGGAGGTGGACGATCTGGTGGACTGGTGCAGAGGAAATAACCTTTGTATCAATGTGGATATGACCAAAGAGATTGTTGTGGATTTTAGGAGGGGGAGGCATACCCCATCACCTCTCATCATTGGAGGAGCTAAGGTGGAGATGGTATCGTCACTCAAATACTTGGGGATTCACATCTCTAGCAACCTGACGTGGAGTACCAACACGGCTAACATTCTCAAGAAGGCTCCCCAGCGCATGTACTTCTTGAGGAGGCTGAAGCAGGCTGGCCTCCGTCCTGCTGTCCTCACCTCCTTTTACAGGTGTGTGGTGGAGAGCACACTGACATTCTCCATCACTGTCTGGTATGGGAACTGCTCTGCAGAGGGTAGTTAAATCTGCTCAAAAACTTACAAACTGCAGTCTCCCTTCCCTGGATAACATCTACGCCAGCAGATGCAGGAGCTGTGCCTCTAACATCATGAGAGATCCCTCTCACCCATCACACAATCCGTTTAACCCCCTCCCCGCTGGCAAGACCACAAGGCTAAAGCACAGCTTCTACCCAGAGGCGGTGAGGCTTGCGAACTCAATTGAACTGTATGCACTTTACGCTATGGACTACTGATGCACTTTATGGACTGCTGATGCCCTGAAATACTTGTCGCTTTGATTGTTTTTAAAGAACTGATTTTATTTCTTATTTTATTTTATTTATTCTATATTTAAACCTTATCTTTTTTAATCATATGTTAATGAATTACTGCCACTGCCACAGCTAATTTCGTTCTCTGTGTGTCTAACATGAGACTGAATGACAATAAAAGTGAATTGAATTGAATTGTTAGGTTAATTGATTAATCTTTTTCTAAACGATGTACGCTTCATTTACCTTCCTTGACTTTTGCTGAAGCCTCTTCTCATGTAATGATCTTAAAACAAATTCCTTTAGCTGTCCCACAGGAAATGCTTAACATTCAGATTGCAGTTGGTCACGTCATGGGGCAGACTGCAGCGTGTCATTCGGTCTGCAGAGAAGGTGATTGGCTGCAATCTGCCGCCGCTCCAGGACCTGTACGCCACCAGGACTCTGAAGCGTGCTGGAAAGATTGTGGCTGATCCCTCCCCTCTGGCAGGAGGCTGAGGTCCATTAGGACCAAAACCTCACACCACAAGAACAGTTTTTTCCCATCAGCCACTGGCCTTATCAACAAGGCCCGGAACCCATGCTGACACTCTCCACACTCCACCTCTGGCTCTACATGCCACCGTACTTACTCTGCTGTACTGCTCTTTTTTATTTTTATTTTTAATACATACTGTGTATATATATTTATACTTATATTGTTTATATTCTAATACTTGATTTTCTTAACCTTCTTATATTTAGAGAATGTGTGACATGTACCTACAACACCAAAACAAATTCCTTGTATGTGTAAAAAACGTACTTGGCAATAAAGCTTTTCTGATTCTGATTCTGATTCTGATTCATTGGGAATTGGAGTCCAAAAGAGTCATCTGGTAGGTTGCCTTGACTCTTGCTGGGAGTCTTGTATCAGAATTCCCAAGAGGCCCTTTGCAGGGTACAAAAAATCAGTTATTCACAAGGGCATTATTTTGTAAACCAAGTGTGCTTCAAAGATTCTTTCCTCAGAAACTCAAACTATATTTGTTGAACACACTCTGGGTTTCAGTTTAAATGAGTGAATGAATTTCCCAACTGAGCAGTTTCCTCTTGTGGTTCCCAGAGGGTTACACTGAAATTCAATCACTGAAGACAATCGGGGTGTAATTAAGCTACTTCTAATTTAACTGTCGGTCAGGAAATGATAATAATATTAGCCTTTACTTACAACGGAACTCAATTAAAAAAAAAAAAGAGCCAGCGACGTTAGCCATCTATGACACACTAAGAGGGGTAGCTTAAGTGGGAGAGATAAGAGGAGCAGTGAAAAAGTATAACAAAGAAACGAACTGAACAGAAGAATGTGCAGTAACCAACTATAAACAGGGAAAAACAAGGAGCAAAACAAAAGCAACGAGAGAACGGGAAAATTAGATGGTGTGAGTCAAGTGTGCATAATAATGTGCACAGCACTCAGGTCTATATTTAAATGGTGCCATTGAGCTGCTTGTTGAAAACAGAAGCAGTCGAGTTGACTGGCTTGTCTGTATGCACCAGTGAAAGGCCGTGCATACATTATTCTCGAGTTGAGATCATTTGTCGACAATTAGACAGAACAGGGTACAGCGAGAGGCTGATTAGCATGTCGGTACAAGTCAGCCACAGGAATAGGGACACAGGGGCTTTGAAACAGACATGAATTCGACATCGCACATACTCTGTCATATTTTATTTTCCCTCATTCATTGTATTGCTTTTCTCTGCACTCTTTTTTAAGGATGAATTAATATTCATGCAGCGGCAAATGATGAATATGGATGTGCAGACAAACTGACTTGTTTCAGTGACGATAACAAGAAAAAAAGAGAGGGAACACAGTCCCTTGAGAAACAACGTGTGTGGATTGTTAGTTTAGTTGTCTGTATTTTTTTTGTAAGGGGTACCCAATATATGGATTCCTCACAGTGTACCCTCTTTCTGCTAAAAAAACTAATCAGAGAGCACACTGGGTTTTAATATTTTAACAATCATTTTGGTACCAGAGAGAGTTCATTCTAATTGTGTGTAAGATCCCTGTATTGCTCAGTCTGTCACAAATTGGCTTTTATTCACATCAAATATTACATTTTTCAAATATTAATTCATTTTTTTAAACTCTTTTCAGCTGATTTAAGAAAGGCAAACAGATTTGAGTGTATCCCTCTCGAATGCAGTTACTCAGCCTAACTGATAGGCCTCTGTAATGGATGACAATAGTATTTGGAAGCCAAACCTCAGTACTTGTGTCAGAAAAAAATCATAGATGATAAATGTCAGATATTCATACAATAAGAAGACATGACTGTCTTTCAATATGATGTAACTGTGTATCTTCTAGCATGATTATGGTCAACAACATCTGAATACCACATGTCAACGGCTTAGCCTGAGCAGTCTGCAGCAGACTCTTCAAATCAAATGTGATCAATGCAAATGATCCTTTAACAACATTCCACAACAGGATCTAAGAGTCAAGAAGAGGAAACCGTAAATTAACCTCTCTGTGGACAAGTGCTCAGCAGCACCAGCAGGTGGGAGTTTATACAAAGATGGATGACCAAAGAGAACCACAAATCTTCTAAGAAGGCCTATAAAGAATGCAGATAATTCCCAAAAGACTGTGGTACCACACACACACACACACACACACACACACACACACACACACACACACACACACACACACACACACACACACACACACACACACACACGCATGCACACACGCATATCATGTAGATGATAAAGTCAAAGGAGAACATTCGTTCTGACGCCTGATTTGAAAGAGCAGTGATGGCAAAGTACAATTTTGGAGGAAATAAAAAGACTAATATAAAGGAAGTTATACTGCCAGGAAAGACCAGACTGCACAATAGCCCTGTGGTGGTCAGATACATTGATATCAGCTTCCTTAGTAGTATTTACAGGAAACTCAAATCATCAGAACTGGTAGAGTAAGTTGATGTGCTGGACCAGACTGAACTAATCTGACTTATTGATGATGTTCAAGTTCATAAACTCAATAAAAATAGTTTTAGACACTGTGAAAATGCACATTGGTTTAAGGGCTGTCTGAATCTATGTTCCTTTTAATAAATGAGATTGCAGGCTGATGTCCACATGTGACTCCCTCCCTTCAATGAACATCACATGACACAAACACACAAAGACTGCAAATATAACAGTGGGGATTACATTTGATCACTTTCCATTAAAGCAAGCTGGCACTCTTGTCTTTCGAATAACATATATTTCTCATTCTGTCCATGCCATTCTCTATCCACCAGCATCCCCTCTAAATTATCTAAATAAAATACCACAGTACAACATATGTGATTTATTCCAAAAGCTGGTTCAGAATAATAATTAAATTTCCCTCCTTTCTGGAATACAGTGATCACACATTTTCTGGTGTGGTTTGAGCAGAGAAGATATAACACCAATGTGAAAGCAAACCTCCAGAGAAAAACAATCCCATCTATCCCACCATGCATCTCTTCACCTTTCCCGCTTCTCTGTGGATGGCAGGCAGCGTTTGAAGCCTTATCGGGTTCTCTGCTGTTTCATGTCCGCCAGATGAAGGCTTTTAATGTCGGAGCAAAAGGTAGCATTTGAATAATTACTAGGGCGCCAAGCTGAGAACGCAAATTACTGCACACAGCAACAGATGTGTGACACATACACACCATCAGCGCTGCACAAACATGACACACATGCAAACAAACAGGTCACACACACACATAAACATGTCATCATGCACAGAAATGCAAGCCCATCTTTGTCACTGTCTCACACAGACAATCAATAACACATACAAAAATACACAGTAAAAGCTTCAATTCAAAGTCTTAACTACCAGTGCAGTTGATAACCATGCATACCATCCTTGGGGGGGCTCGGATGGAGGCATATCCAAAAGTCATATTAGTAGAAGTCAGTCTCTTTATTTCCTGACATGGTGGATACCGTTGATGAAAAGTCGAGAAAGTCAGCGTGTAAATACAAAGTACTTTATTTTTTAGCCTTTTGCTTTGCTGTTCCACTGCTCCCCCGTATTTATGTGTCTTAAAAGGGAACTATGCAGTTTTTTTTAGCTTAATTTACCTTAACTGCAACAGCTTCTGAGTCATTGGAATGGTTATATGACTTTTTCCAGGTTGAATGGTGGTCGTCTCGCTTCCCCCTAGCGCCTATGAGTGGAAAAACCACCCTTGCAACTTTTGGCCGGCAGGAAGTATCGTGTTATATTAGGTCTCGCGATGTAACAAATTGCTTTAGGCACTGCACACATACACGCCCCTTCAGTAACCGGCTAGCAAGAACAAGGTAGCGATGGAGTTTTTCACACTATCGTCATGGCTGAGCTGGCAAAAAAGAAGCAGAAAGCTAGGAAAGCATTGTCGGAGAAACAGAGAAAGAGGAAACGGAAGACTGGCCTGGCCCGACACATTAACTGTAATTAAACCCGACAATTTTTTAAACCTGACAATTTTTTAAGACGTGGGCCATTATAACTGACGTTCTGAACTACAATTCCGAGTTGTTTGAACTGCAGAAATCTGTTTAGAAGGGGTATATTTGGAAAAGAAACAAAAGAGGACATTGAAGGATAACTATCATCTTTTCTGACTTTTATGCTGTCATAGGCGAGCAGCGTGCCGCACTTAATGCACTTGACAAAGCCAACACGTTGTCACTGCCCACGACTTGTTTAAATGGTTCCATCCCTCTGACTTTCCTCCAAACTTGCTGAAAGATAATTCTCCTGTTTTTATTTTTTTCTTTACATCTTCAAGCTCCATGTTGCACTTAAGCTACACAATACAGCAGGCCCGGTGTGATGCGTGCGAAGGGAGGAGACGCTGCACATGATTATGGCATAGCTTTCTTCCCACCCAATTAGGCTAATAAAGTAATGATTAAAAAAACAAAAATGCTTGATCAAGGGCCCGGCCCGAGGATAGTGGCGGGGTCGGGTCCAGTTTGGGCTCGGGCTCGGGCTCGGGCAGAGAATCTAAACTCTACCTCTCATCTTCATCATTGTACATTATACAGATATAGCCAGCAAACTAATCATAATATTTTTCTTATTTGCAAATAAAGTAACTCTGATGGGGTTTTGGAGGCCTCAGTGAATTATCTGTGCGTGTGAGGAACACTTCCAACACACAAACAACAAATCTGATATATTTCCTGTTCAAACTAAATGGTTGGTTATCGTCATGTGTTTGTGTATATGTCAACTACAGCACTGTGTATTTGTGGTACCTTTAATCAGGACGACAGACAGACAGCAATACTCCCTGCCATTTACCTAAGAGGCTGCTCATTCATCTGCCAGCTCTTTCTCTCTGTCTACCTCACATATACACACTTTCATTCTGTCTTTCTCATTCTCTGAGTGTCAATTAATCTTTCTCTTTGTATCCATCCAGGTTGTTCTCTCCCCCCTCTCTCTTACTTTCACACAGATTCAGTACCGTTCTCTCCCGCCCTCCACTCTTTGTGCTGTTGCCAGTGTAGTTAACCTTGTGTTGACTTCGGGTCACATTGACCCATTTTAAATTTTTGTTTTATATCAGAAAATATGGGACGTAGAAATAAGCGCTGAAGAAGTGTACAAGAAAAATTTAACTGTGAAAAAAGGCGTCAAAAACATTAAAAAAAGAAGTGTTTTTTTCAAGGTTGAAAGGAAGACAACGCAAGGGTTAAGGTGATGGCTTGACAGACAGTGCTTTAGGGTGACGCCTGTTTGCCTTGTGTTTTATGGCGTCAGTATTGTGAAGAAGGCATTAGGCATCTGTCGCCGTCATTAGCCGGCCAGCACACTCAGTCTGTTATGAGATGCAGATGAATGACTTGAACGAAAATCCAAATGTTCACATTCTGTCTTTCCCTCCGTGGAATGTTTTATTGGATTTTCTAATTACATCATTTTGTTTTCTTTTTGTTTCGGGCGCTGGATACAGGACAGCTGTCAAAATCCCACGGTCAAATTGTGTCTCAAGATTATCATTTAACAATAACATTACATTAGGATTTGAAAGAAAATTGAGGAAAGATGATTTATCACTTGCTTCACAACACCATGAATCAGATGGAGGGTTTTCTTATTTTTCTCTTATTCACTTCAGTTTCAGTACATGTCCAGCTTCAAACGTGGGGTATACTCGCCGCAGCCGAGCTGTCGAGCGCCAGTGTGACGTCATGGAATCGCCGTAACTGCTGCAGCAGCATTGACGTCAATGCTTCGATTTGATTTGATGACCTACTTCATCGGATCAAGCCTTTCATTCGCCATAAAAG